>NC_051232.1:23607938-23880438 GCF_015220715.1 Pygocentrus nattereri
GTGTCACTGTAAATAGAAGGAGCTCATCGGAACTGCTGACCAGTTATTTGGGTGGTGAATCATTTCCACTACAGCGACACTGACAAAGTAATAATCACAAGTGTGTCAGGCACAGGAGCATTATCATACACCTTACACCTATTTGTCATACATCTATTCCCCTCTTTAACCATAAGGAGTGTTGGGCCACATTCTTCATGAGATTAGCACAGGCTAACCACAACAAACATTCCTTCACTGAGGAAAAACAATATGTTAGAAACAAACATGTTGTATTTTCCCCCCCTGGGATGAATCTGCATGTTTAGCTTTGTGCACAGAAGTTTGTTTTGCAAATTTTCCCACATTTTTTTCCTAACTACACTTACACCAGCGGCAGATCATTTTTTTCCTTCAAGAGAATACATTTCTCTTGGCTATATGTTTTTATCTTACTGTTTGAGAGACATTTCTGCATTGTTTTAGAAGAATAAAAACAGAACATCCACATAAACATATGGCAGATGAAAGAGTCAATATGCAAATGACACACATCATCATCTTATAATACTATTAACAGCTCATCTGAATGAATTAACATACCCCTAAATTCATTTAACAAATTCTGTAGTTTGGGTGAGAAGACACAGACAATAAATAAAACATGGTTTAGAGAATGAAAAACAGTGCGATTACTATGTTGCTAATGCTTTCATAGACAAAAACACCCTTAAAATAATATCTATACTTCTTCTTTTCTGAGGGCAGGCAATAAACGCATACTCCTGGTGAGTGTATAATAGCTTAGGGCTAGTATATTATCTCATGGCTAGTGCATCATTATAAAATATTCCACTTGTTTTATGTAATCTGTTAAATTTCCTCTATTACGTCTAACTGTAGTTCCACAGTATGACATCAACCTGCACAGACTCAATACAACTCCAACTGTAATATGAACACATCAAATTTTGTCCACACTTAAATGTAATGAGAACAAACTTATCTGTCACTTATGCTTCCAGTCTACTGGCAAAAACATGAAACATAGTGTGAGAAACATGCCTGCGATGACGGCCCAAGTTCAAGATAAAACTCAGCTTCAGATTTTTCTGAGCGAGTCTGACTGAGCTGGATTTCACTTTATTTATTTCATTCTTTCCTCATTTGATACACGTCATGCTTTGTTTGCATGCACTAGCCCTTTCCTCTGTAGGCAATCTCCTAGCAACTGGTGCCATGACAAGATAATTCATGGGCATCATCCCTCTTATTGGATCTGAAATCGATCAACACTGTGAGCACAGCAGCAGTGAAGAAAAGCTTACAAGAAAACAAAGGAAACACACACACTTCTGCACACACACACACACACACACACACACACACACACACACACACACACACACACACACACACACACACACACACACACGGACACACACAACGCATGTCATGTCGCTTTAGTAACCTCTAACCTCTGACTAGAGAAAAACAAAATGCAGTGCAATCACTTCTGAGAGATAGAAAGAGCAAGAGAGAGGGAGGACAGACAGAGAGAATGGGAGAATGTGCAGAAAAGAGAAAGGGAGAGAGAAAATGAGAGAGAGAGGGACAGAAAGCATGAAGGAGGGAGAGAAAAGTGAAAAGGGTAAAAGAAAATGGCAAAGTGGGACTGGAAAAGACCAACAGTATGAGAGAGAAAGAGGGAATAGAATGAAGGACAAAAGGAATAAGTGTGAGAGGAAGAAACAAATGGAAGGAAGAGAGAGCAAGAGACTGAGAGAGGAAAGGAAGGAAGGAGACCAACAGGCAGAGAGATTGTAGAAGAGAAGCATATAAAGAAAGGAGAGGTAAACCAGAAGAGAGAGAAATAGAGAGAAGGTGTGAGTATAACTGAAAGACAGGAAAAAAGGCTAGAATGATGGAGACAGAAATAGTGAGTGAGAGAGAGAGAGAGAGAGAGAGAAACATAGCGACATAGTTAGAGAAATGTATCTGTCACCTTTCTTACAGTCAAAGCAGCCCGACTCAACCCCACTGAATAAATGGTGGTATTTATGGAAATCCTGTTTGCAGGAAGCGATCGCCAATTTACGTCCCGCCTCACTTTGAGAGAAATATGATCAAAAATTCATTGCACAGCTCAGATGGCACGGCCGCTCTGAGGAAGTCACTGCATTCACGATGTCGGTGGAACGTCAATAAACTGATGAAGATAATGGCTTAATCACATTAACATTTACAGAGGAACACTTATCATCAGACCTCTTAACATTTCCACTTCCTGTCCCGCTCTGTTTCCTAGCAGCACGTTATGAGGTTGTGATCAGAGTAAGGGTGGGCAATATGGCAAAAATATAACATCATGATACACATGATACGTACAGTGATATTCATTCATCTGAGGACTGCAAACACATTAGATTCATAAAAGGCTTCAGATCTGTCTCATTAAAAATATATATTAAAAGCTTTTAAGTTATTCTTAATTCAGCACTTACTAAATTAAATCATTCATTTTCTCCTTTTTTGTGTTTCTGTCTTTCCTGAATACAGTATCTTGAAAAGTGCTTATGAATATTATTATTAGTAGTAGTAGTAGTGGTAGCAGTACTAGTGGAAGTAATGGTATTAGTAGTGATATTAGTAGTAGTGGTATTAGTACTGGTAGTAGCAGTAGTGGTAGTAGTGGTAGTAGTACTGGTAGTAGTAGTAGTGGTATTAGTAGTGGTAGTAATAGTAGTGGTATTACTACTGGTAGAAGCAGTAATGGTATTCACAGTTGTAGTAGTAGTAGTAGTAGAAGTAGTAGTAGTAGTGGTAGTAGTGGTATTAGTACTGGTAGTAGCAGTAGTGGCATTAGTAGTGGTAGTAGTAGTAGTAATGGTATTAGTAGTGGTAGTAGTAGAATGGTATTAGTAGTGGTATTAGTACTGGTAGTAGCAGCAGTGGTAGTAGTAGTATTACTAGTGGTAGTAGTAGACTCTTACAAAGATGGTTCTTCAAGGGTTCTTAAATAAATAAAAAGACTATCTCTATTTAGAACCACTTCATGCTTAAAAGGTTCTTTGCATAGTGAAATGTGTTGTGTAAGGTTCTATATAGAATTTAAAAAAATATTCTAAAAATTGATGAAGATTGATGTCCAATCAGCTACTTATTACAATGAAGTTTATCGCTGCTGTTGAGACAAAAGCCTGTAACTCCACTTTTGTGGTTTTTGACATCATTTGAAAACACCTGTTGCCCTTTACATTCTGTGTAAATATCATGATGAACAGACCCAAAGAAGCGTCATAAAATAACTTAGAAAAAAAATTCTGCTTCCATTGACTTACATTAAAAGTAAAGACGTTTTTACCTTCTCCAGTTAATTTGGAGACAGCGGTGTTATGCGGTTACCGCACACTTTTTATAACAGGCTCTGATATTGGTGTAAATCTGTCTTTTTTATGATCCATGCTATTGTTCAGTGTTCTTGAAGTACTGACAACACCCATGATATGATTTATCACAAAAATGATGACATATCACCATACTGCCCACCCTTAGTTCAGAGAGGAGTCTTCTGACTTTGTGCTGTGGGTGACAAACTGACACTAGCTGTCTAAAATGTCACAACTGAATGATTGGGGGTTTAATAGATGGGAGGAAGCTGGCTTTTGAAGGGAGAAGGAGAACATTAAATGCCTTTGAGTGGTAATTATCTAAGTTATGGACGTCATCAGCGTGTTTCTCATGCTAATGGCCTCAGCAGCAATCAAAGGCAGAACGGAGGCTGTTCTGTTAATATTCTGGAGAGATTCATGAGGAGAAACAAACCAGATTCTACAGAACAAAGACAGACAATTTGGATTCTGTTTGGAAAATGGGTAACACTTTAAATTAAGTGTTGACTAACATGAAGTCATGCATTAGTAAACATGAACAAGACATGAAGTAATACATTAACAATGGTACCTAATGTTAAGTAAACATGTAACAACTTCATTAGTTTATGTTTTGGTGTTTTGCTTATGTACTGCAGTTATACATAATGCTTGAAAAAGCAGTGTTAAGTAATGGTTATGGCTGAAATGATGCTTTACAAATGGTAGCCACTAACTTGTTTTATTTGCTTACTTCCATTTACTGATGTAGCTTTTTGTGCTTTGTACTGTAAGATAAATTAAATGATAACACTTTTACTTCTCCCTGCTTTTCCCTCATTTCCATTTCAGCCATTAAAGTTTAGTTGCTTGTTGGGGTTTCATTGTATCATCTTGTTGAGGTGGTTCAGCTCCTGTTTTGCTTCTTTGTTGCTCACATCTCTCACTTTGGAGCTTTAAAATTTTATTTTAGATGCAAAAGGGAATACAAAGTTAAGAATATAGTCTTAGGTTCCTATGCTGAGAGATTCTGGATGTACTGAGCTTGACTGGACCTTTCCAAGTTACTCATTACTTATGTATGTAAATGAGCACAAGGTAACATCATTATTATTTTATATATACAAGCTTACATTAATATGCTACATGCTGATGTATGTTAGATATGCTTCTCTGTGTATTGCAAGAAGGAATTATTCATGCCATTCTCTCAGTCATATCAGTCAGGTCTGGATGGGGCAGCATACTGAAATGATTTACTCACCTGCCCAATTTCGCTTCCTTTTGGTGTGAATGGGACAGTTTTAGGAAGTCACCATACATTTAGAAATTGTAAATATAAACATGATTGTATAAACAGACATTTTCCTCAAAGGAAACTCAGAGAGCATAACATGCTTTATTTTAAAACCACTAACGTCTTAAAATGCATTACAAACATCTATTAAACATTACTAAAGGTATATAAAGTCTGGCTCAGTGAATTGAAAATACCTGATGTAAAGTGAAAACAAATAATGCCTTAATAATGCATTACAAACATCTATTAAACATTACTAAAGGTATATAAAGTCTGGCTCAGTGAATTGAAAATACCTGATGTAAAGTGAAAACAAATAATGCCTTAATAATGCATTACAAACATCTATTAAACATTACTAAAGGTATATAAAGTCTTACTCAGTGAATTGAAAATACCTGATGTAAAGTGAAAACAAATAATGCCTTAGTAATGCATTATAAACATCTATTAAACATTACTAAAGGTATATAAGGTCTTGCTCAGTGAATTTAATACACCTGATGTAAAGTGAAAACCAACAATGCCTTAATAATGCATTACAAACAACTATTAGACATTACTTAAGATTTATAAGCTTTATAAGGTCTTGTTCAATTAAATTAACCAGAAAATGAATGTTGGAGCACACAGAGTTTAAGCATTTGTAACCTGTTGCTTCCATAAACTGCAAAATAAACATTCTGAACTTCTAGAGTAGATAGTAGATTATTATTTAGGTAGGAGAGAACAGGAGATCCTGCACCCTGGCATTTGAGGACCATTACACTCTTAAAAAGAGAGTGTTCTTTAGAGCAGATTAAAATGATATAGAATAATAATTGAAACAGTATTTTTAAATTCTATATATCATATAAAAGTCTGTACTGGATTTTACAAACATTGATAGTTTATGATGATTGGGCACCTAGTGTCATATCTAATGCGATTACAAAATCTGGTTCTATAAACTGGATTAAAGGTCCAGATTTGAAGACCTATATTATATACCTTAGATTATGTTTACTTTAAAGGAATTCCCAGGAATTGTTTTTAACATAACATGTAACTGCCTCAACTGTAGTACATAATCAATAATTATATTCTACTGACAGATTAGCAAAACAACAGAAAAAAACACACTTATCCACACTTTTCCTGAAAACTCAATGGGATGCCTTGATGCCTCACTTTTGCCAGTTATTGTTTCAAGTTGTGCTAATATTCCAGCAGTGCAAACCAAGGACCACAAGGCTCAAACATGAGCTCAAGCTTAACAAGTCCTGTTTTCGAGTGCCACAAAAAAAGTGAAGTTCTTTCAAATGCTTTTTGAAATACTTTGAACACCAGCAGATAAGCGTTGTTCGTACCCTGTGTGTTTCATTTTACGTCAAAGAAGAAGGAAAGACAACTGGTGTAGTAGCTTTAAAACAGAAATATCCTCCAAAGAGAATATATGTTTGCTCATAAAAATAAGATACATAGCAGATACAACTTCCACAAGACAGCTGCTGCATAGCTGGAGGACTTCCCAACCCTGCATGTACAAGCAACCCACTTTCTCGACCACTCCACTTTCCCTTAACATTATCCGCACCTGTAATTTATGGCTGATGCTCTTAACTTGGCCTTAACTCAGCTTTAAAATGAAATTGCTATGTTTTCTATAAAAGTCTTCCTTATTCTGTTACTATAAAGATAATTGTATGCCTCTGTGCTTTTATAAATCTGTAACTCTTCACCTACTACACCTTCAGAACAGACCACATAGTTCTCTATATCAGCATAGCCAACATCAAGCCACAATTTCATGTTATATTGCCACTGTGACAGCATTGGGGGATTTGAGGAATTGTCAAAACTTGTTATAATGTCATTAAGAAGCAACCACCTAGTATTTTCAGATATTTTAGTAAATAAACCACTACCAGAAAACAACAACAAAAAAGTAGAAACCAAAAACCAGCTTTGACTATGAATCTTGGCAAAGATTAAAGTTCTGGAAAATTGTGAATAGTATAAGCCAATATGTGATAAGGCAACTTCTTATTAAACATGCGCTGGAAGTTAATTATGAATATTTTAAAGTCATATTTCATGAAGGGTTTTGTTCGTTGCTTAAAAAAAAGCTACTCCTACTTCTTAATTGTAATTTAACTTGCTAGATAAAAGCTATTTTCAGTTCAAGCCACACCCATAGGTCCAGATGTATATGAAAGTGACTCGTCTGTGACTGAGCACAATTAAAGCATAATTAGGATTTAGGACACAGGGAAATATCCAATTACTGAAAATGTTAAGTCATTTTAACAGGTTCCAAGTGAGTGAAAGACACTTTAAACTGTTCCAGGGAGGAGGGAGATTAAATTCTCTTCAATCTTTTCACAACTGCTGGGAAAAGAAACGCCTTCTTTTACAGTGTTCCCTGGGGTTTGCATTCAGAAGCATGGGAGCAGAGAGGGAGAAAAGTATATATATATATATATATATATATATATATATATATGGAGAGAAAGAAAGAGAGGGAGGGAGGAAGGGAGGAAAAATTATGAGAAGAGGGAAGAGGTGGGAGGAGTGAAGAAAAGAGTATAGATGAAAAATAGTGAACATGTGGAAGGAAAAATATGGTGACTCTCTCCTCCTTCCTCTTTCTCCTGTTTTCTCTTTTTCTCTTTTTCCTTTCTCTTTCTCTCTTACTCCCTTTCCTCTCCTCTTTCTCCTCCTCTCATTCTTTCACCCCTGTATATCCCTGTCTCTCTCTCTCTCTCTCTCTCTCTCTCTCTGTCTCTCTCACAGTACAAAAACAATCATAATTGCAGTTTAAGCACGTGAGTGAGTACCGAGAACATGAATAGATACACATTTCATTGCTCAGTAGAGGCTGGACCACTGGGAATGTTTGTATCGATATCAGACACTTTTGATTGGCGATTCCCTCGACAACCACTCATTCTTTCTACATTAATCTGGGATGCCTTATGGAGTAATTCTCTATCCTTTGCTTTATTCTTCTTCTTCCTCTTCTCCTCTTTCTTCCCTCTCCCTCTCTCCCTCGTGCCACCTGAGTACGTCAGTTTAATGAAATTACATACACTGCTGCATCGCCTCTGCTCATGAAAGGAGGCGATCATCTCTCCCCGAGAATGAAAGAAAGACAGAAAAGGCAGAGTGAAAGTGAAGAAGTGAAAGGCAAACGTGAACAAACCAGCGGACTTGAAAGGAGCCAGAAAATGAGGTCCTGTCCCTCGTCTCCTCTCCTCCGCGCTGTTTCTCTTGTTCTCCTCGACCACAATTACAGCAGGAAAAAAAGCAGCGGCAGAGGGAAGAAAGGAGGGAGATATGGAGAGGGGAAAAAAAGAGAGGGCCGCCTAATCGCTCTCATTTCACATTCACTCTGTCTGCCTGTCAATTCACTCTTGTGTATTGAAGAACTATTATATAGGCATTTCTGAGCTATTGCCCTGGGTGACTCCGCAGTGGAGCAGGGAACTGTGGGAAATGTAGTCCTGTGTGTACTCACCTACACTGCCCATCAAAAGAACTTTTTCCACTGTTACTTTTCAACAGGTAGCATTGGGCTGACGTCACACTGGTCGTCACCACCATATTGTTCACATACTGCCATGACAGCAGCAACAGTGGTGCTCAGGGCCAGTCTTTGTACACTGTTCATAAACATACTGACAGACAAATCACAGCCACGGTTTGAGCAGCTGAAATGTAAATAGGCTAGCCAGACAGGTAATGTTAGCTGCTGTTGGCAATGTAAAAAAGAGGTCAAACAGAACTAAACCACGATAAACTTAAAGAATACTGTGACAGTGCTGTTTATCAGAGCGTTGCTGCTCCACACTTTCAGCTTCCCAGACGCTTTCGCTGGCTCCGCTAATGTTTTTCATCATAACAAACAGACAATCCTTCAACTCTGTCTTCTCAGTATTCACCACCATCATTGTATTATTTTATCTGATGAGTTTTCATCAACATTAACACATACTTTTAAAACACTGTTTGAAAAAAAATCTTAAGTAAAAAGTTTTCAGTGCAGATAAATGTAGCGCCATTATGCTGGTGACTACGCTGACTAAGCAGATAAGTTAAGATTTCAGACTTAAGAAGTAATACAGCCCCTGGTCTCAACATCTTAGCACAGGTACTTCTGTAGTTTTGCCTTTGTGCTGAGAATGGTTCACTATTTATAACTGGGATTGACTGATGACTGACTTAAGCAATATAACTATGTCTAGACCTCTGATGCTTTAGCTAGACAATGAATCCAGCTAAGCGAACGTTAGTCATGTGTATGTTTTCAGCTGCTGCGATATGTATACTGATGGAATATGTATAAGGTTATTATTGATGACTGTATATACTATTGCATCTAGTACGTTTTAATTAATCTATGCTTACTCAAAAAAACTGTTAGATTGTGAGCCTTTGTTTCCTCAGTGTCTTGCACTATGACGACAGCCTGATATTTTCCAACACCAATAATCGTTTGAGACACCATAAAACTCTTCTCCATGTCCAACTCTTCGCTGACCAATAAAGCATATGTCTTTGTGAGACTCAAGATAAAAATGCTACTTTAATAAGTTAATGCTTCACATTGAGCTCTTTTCACTCACATGTGCACATGCTGCTTTTACAAGCCTACAGCCCAACAGTCAACTCTCCAATTTCTGTTCTCACACACACACACAAAATATGATTTTAACAGGTCTTCTGCCTCTCGTCTATTCCACTCCCACAAGTCTATTTGCAAGGTGACTCCAATAAATTAACTTTTGCAACCCCTTTTAATATAAAAAACTCAAAGCATACCAGATGCTCCCACAAACCTCATCCTTGTCGATTTGACATACATTTGCAGCCACTCAAAAAGCACACAGCTTGCCAGTGAAGCAGTCAGTAACCTTCCTCCAAATTTCTGATCAAGCCTTAATACATGGGCTGGGGTGAATGAGGTGGCTAGCAGTCAGGAACAGCCTGTGAATGGTTATGTTTACATAGATTTTTGCCAATCCAATTGAATACATTCTGATTACAGATTAAGACTTTGGTGTTTATATACACAATCTATTCAACAATCTGATGGAAAATTGACATTTACGTGTGCACTACAAGTAATTCTATCCAAAATGACATGCATTGAGTACCACATGGAGTAATCGTTACCATAACAGTGAACATCACATGAGTCTAGTCAGTGAGATGAGTTTTCAGTTGGCACGCTTGTGTTATTAATTGCATTAAAACTATGTCAGACTCAGAAAAATGTACCTCACATGTACTTATGAAAGAAGGGGTGAGAAGATGTCGTGTTCTGAGACACATAAGTTGGACGCCCGTCCCATCGCCATCTTTCAAAGTTCAAAGCATTAACCTTGTCTCCTCTGCAGACTATTGTCTGTTCCTGCCATATTGAACATTATAAACTTTTGCTATGAATAGAACTTACAACCATGTGTCACTGTGTTTGCACACTGTTAAATTAGACCTCTGCATTTAACCCATCCGTGCAGTGAAACACCCACATACATGCACACTAGTGAACACACACACTAGGGGGCAGTGGGCAGCCCTATCCACAGCACCCGGGGGACAATTGGGGGTTAGGTGCCTTGCTCAAGGACACTTCAGTCATGGACTGTCAGTTGAGGGGATCGAACTGGCAACCTTCCGGTCACAGGGCTGGTTCCCTAACCTCCAGCCCACAACTTCCCGCGATGCACCTGTAGAACATACTTACACGTTCCATTTGGAACGTAATCAGTTACAGGCATTTACATGGCTATAATTCTTCAGTTGAACTGATTATTTACAGGATTACCCACCTTGTTCAATTGGACAGAAATTGTATTCCGAATGGCCACAGTCAGACTAGACTATATCAATTGAGGTGTATACATGGACGATTGAGCCATTAATTGGATTATTGACGGATTATTAGGATGCATGTAAATGTGGCGTGTGTGTGAGTGAGTGTGTGTCTGCATATATATTATCTCTGTCTAATGTACATGACTTTTTTTTTTTTTTTATAAATACAGTGTATGTGTGAGTAAACAGTTGCTAAACAAGTAGCAGGTATCGGGTGCCATCCTCTTCCAGCACAAGAATACCTTGATAACGTCTTTTAATTTATCACAACAAGGTCAACAAATGAGTATGGTAACCGCTGAGGAGAATACAGACATGCCTCAAAGTGAAAGAAAGAGTAAAATTAAATGTACTGTGAGAGGAGGATGGTGGTAAATCTGGGTGATACAGCAAAAAGTATAACATCTTGCTAACTGAAGGCACACACACACACACACACACACACACACACACACACACACGCACACACACACACACACACACACACACACCCCTTCTGTTTGTCCCTCCGGGGGGGGTTAACTGAAGGCATGTTTTAGAAATCTAACTAAATAAAACTAAACTAAATTCAGTGTACAATGCTTTAGAAACACAGCTTATATGGACATAAATTTAAACATGTGAACACAAATTTAGAAGTTGCTAAATGTGTGTTTAACCCCTTAAAATCCAAGGTTTATTACATACTAAGGCTCATTATTACTAGTAACTCCAGGGACTTGGCTGAGCTACACTTAGGTAATAGTGTGTAATAAAACTCTGGGCTTGCCGAAAGGCCCTTGCCATTTAAGGGGTTAAAAGATTCAGGCCAACAGAAATATATGAGGTATAATCTGGTACCATTATTGAAAATTGTCAGAATGTAGGCCACATTTCTTGGCTGTATCTGAGAGATCCTTCAGAACGGAACAGCCTTTGATAACGTAGCAGTTTAAAAGCATAGTGGATGCCTAGACTGCAACCTAGCTTTTGGAACAAAGCTCCTGTTATGTCACCATGCCACCACCCGTGACCTCAGTCTCCTCCCTCACCAAATTTGTTGAGTTGCCCAACTATGTCAGGTTAGTCCTGGTGTATATGTAGCCCCAGCAGTCTTTTTGTCAGGTCTTTTGTTTTGCTGTGCATGTGTTTGCTATGTTGTGTCTGCAATCACGGCTCATCCCTTGAGTTTGCTTTCTGTCTCTTTGTTAGCTCCTAGCCTTGTGCTCCTGCCTTATTTAGTTTGTTCAGTGTAAGTTTAGTTCTGCTTTTGTTCTCTGTTTTGTTTGTTGTGCCCTACTGCAAACTCTCAGTGGTTTGGATTTGTTTCATTAAAATGCTCACACATCCACCTGCATCCAGCAGAAAAAAGTACAGTTTTCCTGTAATAAGTTCAAGTTGTCTTGTTGAAATTATTTTTGCTCTTGCCTTAATTTGAATATGTCTTTATGTATATGCCTTTCAAAAGACAAGTGGCCTAAAACTAAACAGGAGTAATCAGATTACATGAATTAGAAATATTTTGGATTAGGTTACAGATTATATTTTAACTTGTAGTCAGTAATCTGCACTGGAGTTTGCCATTCAGCATTGCTTCATACAAAATGTTCCATTCTACAGAAACAACATTCTACTTACCACTATTTCACCAATATGAGCATAACACATAAAATATCAGATGTTTGAGGCCACATGTTTATATCCTGCACATGAATACACTTCTCAGATAACATGCAAATGCAAATCTCACTTGAGTTCTAGTCAAAATCTTATCCCAAACTGCCTGTCTGAAGGTTTAATTAATCAATAGGACATGATTAAAAATGCTTTGTGGCCTGATACTCTGATGGAGCTTGTCTCCTCACAGTTCCTGCAGCTATAGACAAATATCCAAAATGACCACGAAAAAGACATGAAAAGTTATGCGGACATCACAGTCTCCACAAAATGTTACGATGAGAAGATTAGCTAGATTGGTGGACTGGATCTGTGTAACCTGCCTATCTCTAAAATTCAGAAACTTCCAATTCATGAGGTTTTACCACACACTTTGATACTACACCTGCTACATTGATGAGTGCACTTCTACTGGCACTGCACTGTTTCAGTATTTAGTGTGCTAGCATGCAGGTTGAGATGCAGAACTAGCAATGCAGTGGGAAATCTCAGCAGCTTATTTTTCAGGTTATATGTGTTCTCTCTAACCCTAACAAATAAAAATCACTCAGTTCACTCAAATACATCACTTCATACACTTTAAAAATTATTTTTAAAGTGAGTATTTCCAAAAAAACAGGCTTTACTGCATTTGCTGGATTGGTTAGAATTTATCTCATAACAAAGTGCCATTGTGCTGCTGATTGAACTTGAAGATGTCTACCATTTTGGAGGTGGCATCATCAGAATACTATGTATATTAGGCTGTGCACGACATCATAAAATACAAAAAACAACAACCACACTGACTGGTATAGGTCTTCTACTAGGAAATCTGCTTGCTTAACTTCATAAAGCACACTAGTTAATAACACTCACTCTGTACTCACATTGTACAAGTTAGCAAACTATAACACAATGCCAAAACAACTGTATGCTCTCATCCCTATAACCACTTTGTGAATTTGGTGCTTTGGTGCTTATTTGGTGCTTTCCTCACTCTCTTAACTACTGCATATAACACTAGTTTGATCTTGGTTAGGTAATAATTCATGACTACTGGATTACATGGTAACACTTTATTTGGAGTGATCCTTTGTAGAGGATTAATAAACTCGGTAAACAGATTATCATTGACACATCAACAACATAGTGAAGTAGCAGTAGAGAAGCATCTGAATACACTTAAGTAAACATCTTGCTGATGTTCTGTTGCCACATTACATACATGAAATAGATGGATTGTTAATATGTTGCTGAATATTTTACAGCAGTCACTGTACAATTTACAGTAGTTAGTGAATAATTCAAAGCAGTGGTGTATAATTTAAAATAGCCACTGAATAATTCATAGGAGTTAATAAACAATTTGTAGTGGCCACCAAAACTATAGTAGGTTCTAAATAATTCATTGCAGTTGTTGTTTATAGAAGTTACTGAATAAGACAATGTATCTACCAGATAATAAGGAACAATAAAGGAATAAGCCCTCAGTTTATAATGGTTAACATATACCAGCCATAAATATTTAAACAAGCAAGCATCTGAGCTATTATACTGATGTAGAAACTTTCACTATTTTACTGCTTTTTATGTGAAAAAAAAGAAAAGCAAAAGTATTTTTACCCCTTTTTACTTATTTTTTGTTCTCTTTGACTTTACAGAAAAAGAATATGGGCAATTAACCCCTATATAACCTCTTTTACTTTTTTCTTTAAATAACTGAATCCTTTTTCCTGTACAAAAATTATTCAAATGACCCTGAAACCTTGCTCTTTGACTGTGGTTTAAACTGTGTGGTAAAAAGAACCTGCAGTAAGCAGCTTTCAGGTCTACCTACTACATTCCCTCTGGAAGACCTGGCAAATCCCACTGAAGGCTGAGACTAAGGCCGGGATTCTGCAGAACAAGCAGTCCAGTATAGGCTGTGAGCAGTCCAGTATATTCTGTGGTAGTTTTTTTTTCTCTGTAAGTAAATGGCTGCTCAGATTTTCTGTGAAGTTGAGAAGTTAACAGCCAGCTGACCGCTCAGCAGAAATTATGCAATTATGCTAAATGTGAGCTTCCGTCTGTACTGGGTAACACTAGATATTACCAAGAGAACCTTTTAAGTGAGTACATGAGTAAAAAGAACAAAATAAGAAAAAAGAAAAAGAAAGAAATATGAGTTCACTCCCATTTAAAATTCACTCTTGCTCTGTTTGCCTGTGATGTCTTATTTCTAAGCGCTTAAGTTTTTGTCTATAAGTAATTTAGGTTTGCTGTCTGTTGTTTCCATCTTCTCTTTTCATACACATCAACACTGGTCTATGGCTTAATATCTCTACTGATGACTCCAGGAGCATGAGTAGCTTGTGGATTGTTCTCAATTTATCTAACTGAAGAAACAGCTTACTACTGAATCCACCTATTAACGTGTGTCAAAAACAAATTGCTAACCCAAAACCCATAGGACAAACCTCGGGCGCTCAGAAGGTGCATGCCACTCAAATTAAAGATCAAAGTACATCAGGCAATATAACTTTCTAATGCCACTCTTTTACTTTGCAGGTGACCTGTAGGCTGTATAAAACTGTTCATTATGGTTACAATTAAAAGTTAAAATGTTACTTCAAGCATCTTGAAAAGCAAATTAAAGACTTATAACCTCATTAATGTTGTTTTGCCACAGGACTTAGCAGCACAACTAAAACAATATCGGTCTGAGATGTTGTTGCCTGGTGGCATTCTTAATTCTTCAAGCTAAAGCAGCTGTCAGTCATTTAGTTTCACCTTTAGCACACAACCAAAATTAGTAAATCTTGAAAGTCAATCAGAAACCAAACGTACCTTTTATTAATTCACGTCTTTGGTCACACTAAGCATGATTCATAATAGACAAAATTCTTGTTTTCTTGCAATATTTGAAGGAAGTGTCGAGTCCTTTGCTTTTTGTTAGAATCACAAATCAGAATCACCAATCATTTGGCAAAAATGTTTAGTTAGCTCAGAGACCCTTTCTGATAGCACACTTCACTCAGAAATATGTCACAGTACAGAGAGAAAGCACATTGTGATATCCAATTCATGGTGACTTTAAATAATTATCGCTGTGATAAAGGATAGATAGATAGATAGATAGATAGATAGATAGATAGATAGATAGATAGATAGATAGATAGATAGATAGATAACATTTTAAAACAACATAAATGTAAAAATCTAAATAAAACAAATATAACAATATAAAACAAAGAAATTAAGAACCTGAACAATAAATACTGAAAGAGTGGGTGCAGGTGTGCAAGCAACAGAAAGTGAGAGAGAGGGAGAGAGAAAGAGCGAACATGAGAGAGAGAGAGAGAGAGAGAGAGATAGACAGAGAGGGAGAGAGAAAGAGAAAAAGCAGAGATTTTCTCTGGAATTTTTCCAGACGCAGTGAGACTTAGGCGATGTTGATTTACAAACAAACAGGCCATAATTGCAGACACTTAGAAGTTGTTTTGTGGGAGTGTGACTTTAATCTGCGAGGTTCTGCCTGGTACAATGCCAAACTGCTTATTACAATAGAATGGGAGCAACTGATTAAGTGTGTGTGTGTGTGTGTGTGTGTGTGTGTGTGTGTGTGTGTGTACGCACTCATAGGTGTGTGTGTGTGTAAACAGTGCAATCATTGTTGCTTGTGTCAACAGAGGCAGCACAACATTTGATTTGACATCAGTGCCAAGGACATGACCTTCAGCAGTGCAGTGTGATCTTTTAAAAGACACGATCAAGAAAAGATAGAAAATATGAGTCCACTTACCCACTTGGGATGAGTCACCTAGACACAGAGGGAGAGAGAGAGAGAGAGAAGGAGAGAGAGGGAGAGAGAGAAAGAATGATTAGACTTTAGATAGAGATATTCGATTTTGCAACCTGCATGTTGTCAGTGTAATATCAAAACTTCATACCAGTTTTTTCCATGTTTGACTTTTTATACATATTAAAACATTACGCTGCCTTTACACTGTGTGAACAATTCATCATGAATAGACTGACATGAATAGATTTTCATCTAAAATGAAAATCATGTTAGGTTACTGTACACTACAGCCCCCCCTTCTCCTATAAACCTTCCACTGCACAGATATAAGGTCTTGTTACCACAGCAACGTGAGAAATACCTTCTAAACCACAAACAGAGCAAAACCACAACAGCAATTTAGCTCAGATCAGTTTACCCTGCTGAGATACTACCTTGGGTCAAACTTAAAATGTTTTCTTTCTTTGTTTTCTTTTCCATCTTCCATAACAACACATTCTCATTTCTGCTGTTAACCAACTTACTGTGACCTTTTATTCATCCAGGGTTTATGAGAAACTAATATAATGTAGTATAGCACTTGGAAAAATGGTCACAGACTAATGAAAAAAAAAAAACCCTGAAAAATTGCAATCTTAAACATTATAAACAATTAATAGAACATTCATAATAACTGACATTATACAGCCACAACAAAGGATAATCATCTTCAAAAGAGCTTATACTTTGAATGTCACCCATCTGTGTGACTATCTCTTATTAAAGTGATATTTCAGCAAAATTCCAGCAGTTAGCACAATGGAAATGTGCTAGCTCTACGCCTCCGTTACTCATTAACTCCTTGTAGTTCCAGTAAGTCTTGGCTGACCTTTGGGCTGATGTGCAAACTGTTGATTTGTGGCCAAACCATTATTTTAATATCTGCGATGACTGACTATACAACCAGCGTGTTTTGAAAATTTCAGGCTTAAAAGCTTATCAAAACAAGCTGTGTTCCTCCCACCTACACTAAAATACATGCATACATATATTTCCTGAAGGGTTCAAGTATGAGCATAGGTGTGGGTAGTGCGTAAGTTGCTGGCCAGTCTGCCAACTGATGATAAGCTATGATAAATCCTTGGGTTTTTACACCACAAACTTTCTACTTAACACTTTTAGTGCTGCCTACCAAAGCAGGGTCATTTAAAAGCATAATTACCTGAAGAGGTGTCAAAGGTGTGTTTATCTGTCATGACTGATTGTAAGTTGTAGTCTCACAGTAGGACTTTTGCACTATATCAGATTGTGTGGGCAGAGTGAAGATGATCTTACACACACAAACACACACACACCAGAGCAGATAGATAGTGGTAGAGGCTCTTGGCTGCTGTGCCCACTGCCTGTCCTTAAAAAAAAGGCTTGAACATCAAGAGCATCAAATTTGGACACCTCTCTGGAGCTTATTGTGTGTATGTATGTGTGTGGGTCTCATATACTCTTTGTTAAGTGTTAGCTTATAAAATATTGAGGCAATTATATGCAAAAGTTTGAACCCTCTTGTTCAAATTGATCTACTAAGTGAAAATAACGGAAGCTCCAAAGAGATACATAAGATACTTAAATATGACATTTTATCAGCACTCTTTTATCATAATATCACCAGGGCACTGAAAATAAGTACTCTAGCCAATCACAAGCTCCTTTCGTATATGCACTTTCATTTGGGAATTTATTGGCTATTAAAGAGGAAGGGGTTATGGGTGAAAGCAAGCCAGTGTCAAAATCCCGGTACAGTTGACACAGTGAATTGCCTTCACGAGACCTAGAACAATACCTGGAACATGATCAGGAGGACTCATGTGTGAACAGAAGCTGGTACCTTACTGGGAAATACAAAGACACCTAAGTTACAGTGGGTGAGGCTGAATGTTGCTGTGACGGTTTTGTTTTTACCGACTTTTTATTTCTGAGAGTGAAAACATCACAGGAATGTATACTGTACATGACTTCTTTGCAAAAGTGACACGCCACATCCACAAAGGAAACGTTTTTATAGTCTTTACAGACTTTTTCATTTTTTACCAGAGAAGAAAGTTCAGGGAGGGAGGATAGACTTGTATATCTCTGCTGTCAGAACAAAACCTTGTATCTCCATTTTTGTTGTTTTTAAGGTTTTGACATAATTTGAAAATGCCTGGTGCTCTTTACATTGTGTGTAAATATCATTATGAATGGCCCAAAGTGAAAAAAAAAATGGCCCAAAAAGTCAACGTGAAAGAGGCTACAGTGTGAACAACCTGATCAATTCCAGAAAAGTGTCTCTGCAGGTGTTTTGATAAATTTGCATTCACATAATCCAACAAAAGAAATTAGTTTAGGTCACAATCATGCAAGCTAATCTTTAATCACATTACTGATTCACCCATGTGATTTTAATACACTCCAAGGTATGTTGCAATTGCAATATGTAGTAATATAATCACAACACTATATTGTACAACGCAGTGTACACCAAAAACATGTCTGACTTAACTTTATTTCTTTCATGAATTGTGGGATAAACTAAATACACCTTCTGCTTAACTTATGTACAAACACAAGTTAAAGACAGGTGAAATATAAATAAAAATAAATAATAAAAAAAAGCAAAAACAAATAAAAATTAAAGCAGTGATTTATAAATCTACTTTCATCTTTTTTATATGAATGAAAACAATACAAAGACAAAATATAATTTTTTTTACCTTATCAACTTCATTGTTTTCTTTTTTTATAAATATACATTATTTCTGAAAAATTTGATGCCTGTAATATGTTCCAAAACTGTTCATAATTTCAGACTACTAACAATGTGAAATGTTTAAAAAAAACAGCTTAAACACGACTGCACTATGACGGCACTGCATTAAAAACAAGCATGTTTCTGTAATTGACATCACCGCATGAGCTTCAGAATACTTAAAATATTATATTCAGAATATATAAAAATGTCACAACATCTGCGAATGCAAGTTCAGCCTGTATCATGCACAGTGGAAGTCAACAGTATCCAGAAGAAATGCTTCTAACTTCTCTGGGCTCAAATTTGTCTGAAATGGAATGATGTACAGAGAAAATGTACATGTGTTCTGATGAGTCAACCTTTCAGGTTGTTTATGGAAACAATGGATGTTGTGATCTCTGGGCCAAAGAAAACTACGATTATCCAGACTGTTACCTGAACTTTAGTTCAAAGGAAGCGTCTGTCATGGTATGGGGGAGGCCCAATACGGCTATGCGACTGAAGACTTGCAACATGATGACAATGGCAAATGAATTCCACATTCAAAATTGGATAAGATCGTGTTCATTCCTAAACCATTATGAAGTGTTGTTAAAAGGATAGATGATGCAGTGGTGACCAAGTCTCTTTTTTTTTGGAATGTGTTTCAGGCATCAATTTTAGAATAAGTGTGCAAAAAAAAGTACTAATCACTGCTTTCCGGTTGTTTTCTTTTTAGCATTTCACATACTGTCCCAACATTTTTGGAATTTACACACAACCTCCTTTATTGAATTAAACAAGGTCCCTCAAGTGCTATAAACATTTTGGAGCATCCTGGCATAATGCATGCAATGTATTCATCTCTAAGCAGTACAGTGACCCCTGAATGCTTCAAACATTAAAACTGAGCAAAAGTTTGAGGTGACCAACTTTTTTGAGTGATACGACAAAGTACAAGCAGAAAGGCACAGAATTCTTTGCTAGACAAAAACTTGAGAACCAAAATCTTTTCGACAAAGAAATCAATGAAGAAGGATTACAAAAGAAAATTCTACTAAAAGGATAAAAAACCCACAGAAATGTAGTAGGGCCAAAAGAAAACATTAATTTATGCTGAAACTTATGGTTATTTCAGTAGATAATCATAAATGTTAATTAATTAAAAACTATGGCTATAATAGGCTATTAACTAATTAACCTAGTAACTGCTTTTCATTTATTCAGCTAATCTAGCTATTACGCAAACTTGGTTTCCTCTCACTTTGTCCCTGTTACAGAACCTGTATTATTCAAAGTTCTGTTTATGCAACAAAAAGTTTCTTCTTTCATGGTGCCAAAGGTTTCCGTAGTGTACTGCAATTGACTGTGCATTTCATTTGAACATTAGAGAGTAGTTGCCACTAATCCTGTTCCTGAGGATTCATCTTCCTGTAGAGTTTAATTCCAGATTCTCTACCACACCTGCTCCAGCTAATTAACATCATCAGAAGGCCTTGATTGGCTGATTCAGATACATTAGTGTTGGGGGCAGCATGTTAGATACCAGTTGGAACTAAACAGTAAGTAATTAGAGCTTATAGAGCATTATAGAGCATAATAAGACATTTCTCAATGTGAACACTGCAACTGAGACGAGACCTTACTATCATAGCAGTGTTATATTAAGGCTTCTTTTCATTGCTCAGACAGTTTCAACACAGCATAAGTAAGCTAAGTAGACTGATGAAAGCAATGTGTTGTTTAAGCATTACAATATACATTTCATAGCAGTTTGTTACAAATCCTGGTGCTGTGGCATCTTGTCATGGCCACTGACGGCTGTTCCCTCCATTTTTTGTTTTGAGCAGTGTGTGGAGGATTGTGTTTTCTTGTCTGCATTCGAAGGATCCTAGAAAGTGTGACAGCCTTCAGTGGCATAATGACTCTCTCTCCTTCTCTGAGAGCAGAGATCTGAGCAGAAGATAAAGGAAAAGGCGGGGAAAGCCATCAACAATCAACAGGACGCGAGCTTTCAACACAGCATGACAGCAACGATGGTGGCTTCTCTCCGTCAAAAGACACACATGGAACCTCCATCTCCAAGGGGAGGAAGAAAGAGAGGGATAGAATGTAAAAGAGAAAAAAAAATGTTGAAAAAAAGAGCTGCAGGGTTCAAAAACAGTCAACGCAGCGTTCTTGAATTCCAGTTTCATGCGACGGTTTTTGAGTCGGGATTGCACCAGGGATTTTGGCATTCAAGGGTAAAACTGTCTGATTAATGCAAATACCAACAGAAGAAAAATAAAAGAGTTCTAGCTAGAAGAAGTGTTGGTATTTGAGGGAACTGTAAATGCTTGAGCATTTGTTTGGTAAAGTCTTTGCAATTGATGTAATCACAGTTCATTCATAAGTCAATAAATTATTTAATAGTCTTCTATGTCATATTAATAAACAAAGATAATAAATATATGTACTGATAAACAAATGGAGTAAATAAATATTTATTCATGTTGATGACCGTTTTATCATCTTATTTGTGATCAGTGGTCCAGTATTACAACAGGCACAAGCTTATCCTAAGGGGGGGGGCTTTTTTTGTCATAAATTTAGCTAAAGTTTAAATGTTTATAGTGGTCTACGAGTATTTTTTAGTAGGTTTGTCAGTTGTTTTACACATATTGTTAATGTTAGCACTAAGAATTTTATATTGACTATTGGTTAAGGCTACCCTAACAACCTAGGTGTACTGTTTTCTAACATGGCAGGTCTAATTAGAGTTTTATCTTTTGTTTTGATTTAGAATATCAACTGAATGGTTTTTAATTTTCTAAAACTGCAATTTAACACTAATTAATACATTATTTTTATTTATTTACTCACCTACAGTGCGGTGAAAAAGTGTTTGTTTACATCAGTCTTTTCTCATTTGTTTAGATCATCAAACTGCTTTTAATATTAGACATTGATAACCTAACACAAAATGCTGTTTTTAAATGATGATTTTATTTACTGAAGGAAAGGTACTGTTCGGTCCTACCTGGCCCCATGTGAAAAAGTGATTGGCCCTTTGCTAATAAAGCAAACAGTTAACCAAATTCAACTGACTACTGGGTTTATTTTCGCTATCTACACCCAAATATGATGACTGCCAGACCTGATAAATCTAAACATCACTTAAATAGAACCTGTCTGGCATGTGAAGCAGGCTAGAAGGTCTCAAAAAACAGATACACATTTAAAGTTGCAGATCTGACTTGCCTCAGTTAAGGTCAGTGTACACAATTCCACAATAAGAAAGATACTGGGAGAAAATGGTATAGATGAGAGAGCAGCAAGGTGCAGAACACTGCTGACCAAAAAGAACATGAAGGCTCGTCTCATCTAGATTAATTATTTATCATCTAGAAGACCTCCAAGATTTTGGGGTTATTTCCTGTGGACCGATGAGGTGGAACTTTTAGGAAGACACGGGTCCTGTTACATTTGACATACAGCTAACACTACACTCCACCATAAAGAACATCATACCAAAAGTCAAACATGGTGGTGGTAATGTGTTGGTCTGGAGCTGCTTTGCTTCTGTAGGACCTGGATGACTGAATCATGGATTGTGTGCTCTGTCGGAACATCCTGAAGAAGAACAGCCACCCACCAGAGAAGAACGAATATCTGAAGCACACAAGCAAGTCCACCTATCAGTGGCTCAGGTTTCGGAGGAGCCGAGTCAAAGTCCTGACTTTAGTCCCATCTCAATTTTAAACAGTCCTTAAACCAGGTGAGGGGCAAAAACCTTTTCACAGCACTGTACCTACCAATATTCATGGGCACAGCGCGTATATATATTGCATGCACTATATTGCCAACATTACTTGCAGAGTGTGTTCCAGTCTGCTGTGTCTGGCTCTAGGCTGTCTTCTTTTCTTTGATTATGGCCTTGGGTTAGATGGAGGAGCCTTGTCTGAGTGTCAGATCTCTTGTTTGGCTGTTCAGAGCAAAATGCCTACCAAAAACAACAGCCTGACCAAGAGGTCTGTGAGGACTTTTTGCTTCTGGAATACAGATTTAATCCTAAGGTCTGTTTGCTCCCTTATCTGTACATGGGTTGAGACAGACATCTAGTCTTCTGTTGTGCACTTACACTATTCTGCTTAACTTTATCCACTGGATACAAAAGGTCCTTTCAGTTGATTCAGATTTGGGACAGATTTTCAGTGATACTGGAGAGAGCTCCTCTGCAGTTCATTTACTTAAAGTGGTGAAATCATTACAAAAAAAAAAACTTTCTTTTTTCTCAGTAAAAGATTTTAATGCACTATGTAAACATTTTCACAGGGACTATATAAAATAAAAAATATAAACAATCTCCCTTGTTTTTATTATTGAATTAATTTTATTATTGAAATTATTATTTCAAAATGTACCATTCACTCCCCATAATATGGTGTCTGTGCTGGGTTTTGGCAATGTCAACTCTTTTACATTTAGCCTTCTAAACAGCCTACAGCAGTTTAACTCTGCTGCCCTGAGGTTATATGCAGTGTTCCAGCCTGGACTGATGTTTAAAGAGTTTAATTCTTCAGGATAAAGACAGGCTTGAAAATGGCCTTGTAAAAATTAATTATCATTATATTTCTGGAACATAAAACCATATGAACCTTATAAGTGGACATTAGTGAGGCATGGAAATACAGGAAAAATGTAGGATACGGTCCCTCTCCAGTCCATACATGGAAACTAAGTTGAAAAATCCAGGCCGTTTTGAACTTTGATTCCAATGTCACAGCCATGAATACACCTCCATATGACCCACCATTCACATTGTAGCAGTTTGGCGTTATTCACAGAGTGAAATGAAGTGCCGTGACTAAACGTTAGAGCTCGGCCAGGTTTTTGAACCAGGCACAATACAGGGCAGCCAATCAAAAAAGAGATCAGTCAGACAGCCACAACAACACAGACTTCAAGAGGGACAAAAAAAAATATATAATAATATGAGCACATAAAAAAAACCTACTTATGAAAATACATGGAGGCGCTATTGTAAACATCAGTCATTTTCTTCAACAAATCAAATTTATTACAAATTTATATCATATTCAACCCATTGGTCTAGAATACATTATCACCTGCTCTCCACACATAGGCACTCAAACACAACAAATAAGAATGTGTTTTGATTCTGAAGGTTTATGCAAAGGTAGATACAGTACCCTACAATGGAGCTGCCTTTTCATATTACTTCATTTACAAGCCAGAGGAAGGAAATGACATTTAAAAATAGTGTATTTAAGGCATTTGTTGACGTGTTAAAATCTCATTTAAGTTGATTTGTCCCTCTATTTCTCTTCCCTGATCACAGACTCTGAGGGACTCTGTAAAATGAAGCTCTGACTACACAAATCAGAACAATGGTAGAAAGCAAAGCTAATTTCTAATTTAGAAAAAAAAGAATAATAATTCCTCAAACACAGCAGGTCTCTGAAAATGAACTGGAGATGAAATATGTTCCCCGAATGAGTTGAGCGATACTTATCTTCAAAGCTCTGCTTGCTCGGGTGATGAAACACGGGCTCATAAATGGATATTGATGATTATTTAATGGAATTCCAAATTTGAATTAATACTTTACCAGGTTTGAGCATTCAATAAAGAGTTAATAAAGTGCTGCAGGCTCTCACTGGGTCATGCGGCAGCATATGTAAGCCATGTCTTCGGACTCAAATTTCACATTTAAAATATATGAACAAGCGAACTGTGCAGTTAAATACGTATATGTACAAAGTGACGTCTTTATCTTTCTTGACTTCTATAGCTGAGTGAATGTTAAATCAACTTCAGTGAGGCATATCACTCCCAGACCCGCTTTTCTGAGGTACGTTTAGACTTCATATGTGGTAACGGTGGCTCTTTTGATGACCCAGCTGCAAATGTAACTTAAAATTCTGTTCATATATAGCCATATAAATACTCAAATATTTTTTAAAAATGAAGAAAAAGCAATATGTCTAACTGAGCAGACATTAGTATAATTTTCAAAGAAAAGTAATCTCCTAGGTTCACATGCATGAGGAAAAAAAAAAACGGGTCCTGTTTTAAGAGGATTGCTATAGTAAAAGCAGAGAAAATAGAGGTAATTAAAGCAATTTATGCAAACATTATTCAAACAGACCCATATTTTTTCCATTACTTACAGTTAATTATTATATTACTAAATGAGAGAAATACAGGGGAATTATGAATGCATTTGCATTTTAGCATCACCTACTTTCTGTGCTGATTGTGGCCTGGCCTGCACTGTTAGAAATCAAGGTTCTGTCTTCTGATTTCTGCTAGAAATCAAAAGGTACGACTGTGGTTTTAAGGTCCAATTATATACCTTATGTTATATGTTTTTACAGGTGAAAAGTATGTATTTGTACATTTTCATAAGCTAATGTTTTAAAACAGAACAGTGGAGTCAGTACAGTTTAGAAAATATCATTTCAATGTATTATGGTACAATTATGTTCCCTGACTAAAGGTCCTGAGATGTACCCTTGTGGGTTCCCCCCCAGTGACAATAGGGGTACTGCCCCAGTGACAGTTTCATATCTTTATTACTGAGAGTGAGCACCTGTTGGATTTTAGGCTCCACAAATCCATATTGCAAGAGAACAGAGAAAATGACACATTATAGATACACTACAGTAGACAACAAGGTTACTGAGGAATTGTGCATGCATTTGTCCTCAGATGCACCTGTGAGTTGAAAAAATCGCAAATTAAGTCTCGTAACACTACAAATAACATCCCCCTCATCACTGTTAAGACGTTTGAAGCCATAATTGAGCCAAAATATATTTAGGGGGATGGCGGGTTCAGGCAAAAACTTTGTGTGTTTCTTTGTACAGAACATAGCATGCTCAAAATAAGAAACTATAACCTACTTCACTACTACAAAAGTCTACTGCATAATTTTGAGGACAGACACAAAATGTTTCAACCTCAGATTGTAATTTAGACCACTTTTGTTAGCTCTACTGTCACCTATAACCTGGTATAGTCGTGTCATCTTTCAGACTTTCAGCAAAATGCACAGCTCTCTAACATAGCCATCTTCCATTCTCAAGAAAACTGAGCTACTCAGCGCAGCTCACTTTGTGTGATCAAAGCTGCACTATGTAACAACTGGGGATTTGGAGTCCTCTAGCAACTGCAGTGTTTTGTGACATGCATTGTGCTTCAAACCTCTTTCCTGAGGGGATGTATCTGACTGTCAGTGTGCTGAAAGAGCAGCAAAAGCCTAAAAGAACACAAATGAACTATGTACCATTGTCTTTATCTCAATGTTTTGTGGATCTTGTGATTAAAACCTAACTATTATTAACTTCAGGCTCTCCAGGGTGACATGCAGCAGTGCACATATACAATATTTTAGAGTGTTTTCCCCTACTGACTCAGTTATAGTTCAGTTTTATAAAAAAAAAGCTTTAATGGTGATTCAAAAAATTACCATCATTTAGAATATCAGGCAAAGTCTTAACACATCACTGTATCATTAGCAACACTGCTGCTGTTTTCAGTCTGGAGATGCAGCATTGTCTACACAAGCTGTACTAATCATTCCACAGCACAACCAATGAAAAGTGAAAGTGTGTGATTCAGTTTAAATATCTCTTCTGTAGGTGTTGTGTTTATTTGACGTGATGAACCCCCGTAGTGTGTAAAATTTTATATATGGTTAAAATTAAAATATTGTCAAGAGCGAACTTAAGAGAATCAAAGGGGATAGAATCTCCCTTCAAATCGAGCCTTGGTTTTAATTTGAATCAACTGATTCTCATTCATACCATGTTTATAGCAAAAACTAAAACTAAAAAGAGAAGTAGTCTCACACATCAGATTTTAAAACAAATGAAAATGTAATTAAATAATAAAATGACAAAATTACTTTTGAAATTATGTGTAAATACCATAGCAAAATGAGAACCAGAATCACTGAGTTTCGTCTGAGCTCTGTCCATGCTACACCTACATGTACAGGGTGTTGAGCTTTGAATAAGCACATACAGGTGTACGCAGCTTGGTGAGACTTGCTGTAGGTGTGAGCTGCACAGTTTGACAGCATTGCACACCTTTAGCTGGGTGAGGAGCCTGTTGCCTGGTAACTGCGACAGGCAGTTGGGATCAAGTCAGAAGGAGCGGCGAACACAGCAAACATTGCCGTAGAAACACTGAGAAGTATAGGGAAGTTACAAAGAAGACTTTAGATACTAAAAGCATTATTAAAATTCTAAACTTTTATAAGTGTATTTGCTTAGTATACGCACACAGTGAGATGCAAAGGATAAATTGCTGCTATGACGGACAATAAAATGTAAAAAATAAAATTTCAAATCTACTCTATTCCTTTCTATACTGAAACTACAGATGAATGATATTTCTGCATAATGTGGTCGCAGTGGCGTTCAATCACAAATGCATAACGTGTGCCATGTAACCCTAGTCTTATCCACCGAGCATTTTTATAGGTTTTAGAGTTGTGCCAGTTACTGTTACTGTTCAGTTGTGAGAATGCTAATTTCAGCATTTCTGATGTTTTATTGTTCATTTAAACAATAGAACACCAGAGGTCATGTGTTATCAGGGATAACATTATGGCTTTATTTCAGTCGCAGGCACAAACCGAAGGCGAGCACCATAGATCATAACAGCACAGATAACGCACAACCTCGAGTGTTTATTTGTTTTTTTATACAACAGTTCTTCAAAAAATAAACAAATGATCAAAAGAAGGAGCTTGGGATTTTATATCAAACGTACTTTAATAATGGCAATCCCATTCAACAAAAAACAGCATCCTTTCCCTTTATGTTTAGCACAGTAAAGTTGGTTTTATATGGACATTTATGGGATATTTTACTTTCTCTCCTTGATTTCTCATGAAAAAAAATGCATACTTTTTCCTCACATCCTAAAAGATCAATACCAAACTACTACTGGCTGAAGAGTACATAGCATATTTCCTATGTATTTAGCTAAGAGAAGGCAATAAAGGCTTCCTTTAAGCCTATTACACATCACATCAAAGGGAAAGCACTCTCTTTACTACAAGTGATTTGATGTGATTTTGCCTTATTTTTGCTAAACACATAAGAAACTAAACTTCAAAACATGTCCACCTTATGCACTTTTAAAAGCATGGTGACACTTTTCTAGCTTGCAGCTCATGCAACCAACCACAGCAACTTCTGTGTTACTGCAGTGCTGAGAATGATCCACCACCCAAATAGTACCTGCTCTTTGAGGGTGCATGGGGGTCCTAACCACTGAAGAACAGGGGGCTAACAAATTATGCAGAGAAACAACTGGACTAAATTCTGTAATTGTAAAGCTGCAAAGTGCAACTATATAGTAAGGAGCTGATAAAATGGACAATGAGCGTAGAAACACGGTCATAATGTTATCTGGTCACAATGCCTGATTGGTGTGTATGTATTTCTATATTGTGGTCTATTTACACAAATTTTGGTTAAAGTCAGGGGTTTCTTCCATCATTTATGAAGGAATAGACACTCCCAAACTTCTATGCTGTTACACTGTCGTTGAACCGTGTGCTTGCACTGGGTCGGTATGTCCAACAGGTCAAAACAAGCTGAAAACAAAGTGCGTGCTGTGCCCTGATTGGTGTACTTGCTTTGCACTTCTTTCGTTTTGACATGTTACATTTTTATGCACACATAAACCAAAAGGAATGACAGATTTCACATAATGTAGTGGATCATATCTTGCACACCAAACGTAATTATCGAAAAGTGAAAAAGCAACATTATTTTATTTGTGCTCTGCAAACCTTTTATAAATGACCAATCACTGCTGTGTCTGCTGTCGCCATGACAACTACCAAGCTAACAGAGCAGCTCTGTCACAACATCAAAAGGGATTTGTGTGCCTTCTGCTTTTTCATGGATGCTGTTAGCATCTCCGAAAGCTTGAACTGAGCTATCTGAGCTGTATCCAAAAGCTCTCATAAAGTTCCAGCTCCTAAATCAGGTGGTGAAGCTCTCTGAGCTACTTTTAGTTTCTTCAAAATGGAAAGTAGCTCACCCAGTTTCATCATTTGCCTGTTTTGTGAGGAGCATCAGATTTCTTTTTCATCTGAAGACACTCTGCCTACTTGTTTGTTTTTGTCATGCTGCTACTCGCTAATGTATTTTCTTCATTTCAGTTTATACTTGTTTTTATTTATTTTTATAGTCTGAGATACAGTGGTAGTTTCACTTGTAAGTGCCCCAACTTTAATATCTATCTTTTTACAGATTAACAAATTAAGTTGGACTAAATAGGACATCCTAATTTTGTAAATAATGTGTCATGTTTAAAATAACATTTGGTTATCTGTCTACATATTGTAAAAATAGAACCCCAATTCCAGAAAAGTTGGGACACTATTTCAGAATGTAAATAAAAAGAGAATGCAATCATATGCAAATCACATAATTTAAAAGGGAAACACTACAAAGACAACATATCAAATGATGAAACTAAGAAATTTTATTGTTTTTGAAAAATATATGCCAATTTTAAATTTAATGCTGAAAGCATGTCCCAAAAAAGTTGTAAGTGTTTGGGAACTGGGGAAATATTTTTCAAATAGCAATAAAATTTCTCAGTTTCAACATTTCATGTGCTGTCTTTGAACTATTTTCAATTACATATAGGTTGAAATAATTTGCACATCACTGCATTTTGCTTTCAGTAAATAAAGAAGTACACACACACATTTTCTAAGCTGCTTCTCCCTCAGGCTTGCAGAATAAAGAAATAATACAGTAAAAAAAATAAATAAAACAGCTGCAACCCTCCAGCAGTACCAATGTGGCAAAACATACCAAAGTACCACATGTTGAGAACCACTGTTTTAGACAGTCCCTAAATCACTAAAAGATCATCATGTTCAGTGAACTTTAATGAAAGGCATTTGGGAAGGTACTTTGTTGTACGTTTGATTTTGTTGTAGCACTGAATGTGGTACTGTGGCTTTTGTTTTTACCAACGTGTGAACCACTGCTTATTCTTAATATTAACATCAACCCGCCCAGGGCCTGCAGGTAAAAAATAGCCATTTAGCTAAATCTGGCTTGTTTACATTAAGAAATAATAATGACAATGTTTAATGTGTCCTGTCCCTGTTAAAAACACAAATAGAGTCAAATAAAAATGACACTAAACATCAAAAGTGGTTCTTTTGCTCATTCATTCTGGCACCTTTGTTCTTAAGAGTACATTCTTCACTTAGTATGTGCATGAAATGTCATCAAGGAATAATGAAGACTACAATGGAGTATTTTTATGAAATTGTTGCGCTGTTTATTGACACTTCACATTTCCATCCGTTGTGAGCGCGTGAGTGGACGTGTAGACACACTTTCACAGATAAGTCATGCTGAGAGCTGACAGGTTTAGACATTTTCCCCTTCATTCATATGTACATGTCCAACCACTGTCTCCTTTCAAAAAATGACGGGCTGCAGTCAGCAGTGAGATATGTCTCGGCCCGCACATTTCATTAAACGTTTCTCTTTCTGACTAAAGTGGGAAGGGGAAATGCTGCTCAATTTCAGATGTGAAAGCAATTTCTAGTGTTTGGGGAAAATGGAGGATGATGACACGCGTCTCATGGTGTCTTGTCACAGTGTAATTATTGTGCCAGTCTGTCAAACGTTAAGCGCCTCGCAACTCAGATAATTCCTTCAGCCTTGCCTTACAAAACAGCAGTGACAAACAACAGAGAAAAGGGTTGATACAATAAATAAATAAACAAACAAAAAAAAATAATCCCAATTTTCTGCGGTAAGGGCGACATTTTAATCGATGCGGCTTCAAAATCGTTTCATTATTAAGTGCATGTCAAACCTTTCAAGAGCTGATTTTTTCACCTCTTGTAGTAGAAATCTATTTTCTTCATCAGTACTCACTCTTTCGCTACCTGGTGGACGGTTTGTTAACTTCACCTACTGCTATACTGCGTGCGCTATTCGTCCTCATTGATATATGAAGATGCAGAAAAGCATTCTGTACATTTATCCTCTGTCAACGCTCCGTCTCCACTTATATTAATTTTTGTCTTTTCATTCACGCTACATTGGGTAAGTATTATGGCTTGTCTTTAATGAGGGAGATGCCTTGATACAGAAAGCCGAATCATTTTTGCAGTTGCATTGCCTCAGCCTTTAATTTGAGGATGGTTATTAACGTTGTGTAATACAGATTTAATCATTTGCTCTGTTGACTGTAATTTGCTTTCTCGGATGCAGCTTGATTGCGGCAATCGAGTGAGGCTGAAAGATGCCTGCAGAGACTTGTTATACACGTCCGGCCAATTGAAAGGGGGGATGCGGTCGGCGGAATGAGAAGAAAAAGAAAGAAATAAAGAAAGACTGAAAGAAAGAGGACAGAGATAGAGAGAGAAAGAGAGAGAGAGAGAGAGAGAGAGAGAGAGAGAGAGAGAGAGAGAGAGAGAGAGAGAGAGAGAGAGAGAGAGAGATTCTCCCTGGGTTTCAGTGAGATCTGTTTCCCCTCATTTCAACTGTCTAACTGGTGTTCCTTTCTGTTTAAAAAGAGAAGAGGGTTCCAAAATCTCTGAAATGTTTGTAACGCTGCTGAATTTAGCATGAAAGGAATTTTAACTGTGTGTCAAGGTGTTGAGGGAAGAGAAACCACAAAAGTCAGTCAGCTGTTTTAACATCTGAATAGCTTTGTGTCATGGTCTCTGTGGGTTCTGCATGAGTAAGTAATAAAAGATGGACTTGGATTGCTGAGCATTGGCATTTCTTCTTACAAATAAGCTGCTAATAAAAGTGCAAATACTCAAACCGCACATGATAAACAACATTTGGCTCAGAAACCCTCAGTTTGCCCTGTTGTTGAACAATAATCAGTTGAAAGCGCACACTATGAATTCTAAGAGGTCAACTCAAATGAGCCGCTAGGAGTACTTAAATAAGGTGAAGTTTAAAATTCAATCAGTTTTGGTGAAAATTGAATTGATACAATATGGACCTCACTTAAATGATGCCAACACTTGCATTTAAAGTGTACTTTTTTTTTTTTAAATGGAACTATGATGGAACTAATACAGCCAACAAGCAATGGTTGCTTATGCACACCAACCAGCGCAGTGCAATTTACTTGCCTGAATCATCACACACTCAACTTAAACTGTGGTGAGCTGTTAAGTCTCAAAAAGGATTACTTAAGTCATCTCTGACACTGTATAAAATGGACAGAAGTACAGAACATTCAGACAAAAAAGAAACTGATACAGTTGTTCAGCTTTGTGATACTTTTGTTCATTTACAGTCGTAAAATGTAAAAGTTTGGGTACCCAGTACATAGCACAAATTTGATCATTTACATATTGATAGTCAAACATAAACAAATATAAGTTAATTATGGGCATTTTAAATATAGGTGCATATAGGGGTGAGAGAGAGAGAGAGAGAGAGAGAGAGAGAGAGAGTGAGAGAGAGTGGGGGGGTCAATCATATCAATAAACTATGACAAACTGTAATAAGTGGATCCATTTTACACTTAGTTTCCATATTCAGAGAAAATCATCAGCGCTGAAATGCAGTTGCTCAGTGGGACAGTGTTGCATAATTGCACAAGCACTTCAGACCATTAATCAGCACAAATCATTCAAAGTCATTTTTATTCAGTGTAGCAGTGAGTGCAGATGTTAAATTATGATACAAAAATGATTGTGTTTGTATGATAAGTAAGATTATCTGCCAAGAAATACAGATAAATAAATACAACAAACACAAATAATAATAATGGACTTTAATAGGTTGTATTCCTTGCTGTACTGCAACTCCATTAATGAATATTTCATTTCACATCCTGAGGGCTAAGCATTAATCTCATAATTGGCATCAGCAAAATTGTTTTAATTAGAAAACAGCTTTATTTATTCTCGCCCACTTTTAATTGAACTAATGGAAATTTCTTTGTATTGATTTCCATTGTTCATGTATATGAGATGTCTCAGTCACAAAACTGACCTTCTTAGTGTTATAAATTATTAACTGCAGCAAGTGCTCCAAGCAGTATCATTACTTCTTATGGGTTTCTATTCCCCAAAACATACTTTACAAATTAATTTATCCCCTTCAAGTTTTAATGACCTGCTGGTGGGTCCAAATGTCACTTCATTGCTTCCATAACTACCATTTTTAACTTTAACTAAAACAAACAAACAAACAAACAATTTTTAGCTTTTATTCAATTAACAAAATATATTTTGATGAATAATAAGCTCAGAGTGAAAGAGTCAAAGAGTTAAAGCTAGTCAGAATAATAACAGTCTCATTTCTTTGTACATAGAACACGCAAGAATCTGAAGAAGGAAATGCCAGCATCATGTAACAGCTTCAGCTTAGAGGCTACTCGTGCAGAACGGACAGGAATCTCTTCATTAAAAAAGGTCCCGGAGGATTAAGACATGGACGTTAGCAAAGGCAGATCAGGAGCCTTGTCTGTGGTGTAGGAGACATGCTGAGACATTGAACAGCTTGTTTCCACACTTACTGACTCAATCAAATTTCTTCACACACACACATACACACTCTTAAAGCGCAAGGTAATCTCTCCGGTAAAGCTCCAGTGAATGAGTTGAGTCTGTAAGATCCTCTTGAAGATTTTCCATCTTCACACATAGAGAATCTCACTCTCGTCCATATTGGAGGACTTAGTGTTCATTGAGTTGGTGAGACTTATTTGCTTTCAGTGAATGACACTCAATCCTCAAGCCCCACTTATTAACCCTTAGTGCGAGGAGATATATCACATATGCCACTATACTGGCATTGGTGTCGCACTTTAATACTGATTTTTTGTCTCATTGACAGATGACATCTCATTTGCTGGATGCAGTTTTTAGAAAGAACAGTTCAAAGAACTAAATAGATAATAAGTTTCCTTTCTAGAAAACCTTTCTGCAGGGTTTATGCTTACAGCTCATAGTATTTGATCACATCATTAAAATGCCGTCTTACTAGGCAAGCAGTAACTAGCAAAATAGACCAGAATGACAATGAAAAGATATGTGGACTCCTTGGATGCCATCTCTACATTAGCTGGACTGGTGGTCTGGATTCTCAAGTTCAGAAACATATAAAATATATACAAAATTTTTCTTTTTTTTTTTTCCACCAAAAAAAGGTGCCTTAAATGTAGAACCCATTTTGAAAAAGAACCTAGCGAATAAGAAGCCAGCATCAACTTACCTCAATAAATGCACTAAGATATCTTTAAAAAATCCTTATCCAATAAATCCCTCAAATTTTTGCTTGGAAATGTTTAATTACAGGCCAACAAGTGGCACCATAAAGCTATAATCAGCCACTGGAGCTTCTTGACTGTTGAGTGTGTCTGGCTGATATAAAGGTGTGTCCCACACTTCTACACTAATGAACGTACTACACTAATGAGTGCTCTTCTAATGGTTGGGGACAGGCAGTAGCAATGCAGTAGTAATCTCAGCCTTTTAGATTTTAGTTTTCATTTACTATCACTACAGCAACAAATCAGATACAATTAAGGCAACACACTCAAACGTACTGATTAATAATTTTTAAAAATGGAATTTTAAGAAATTATTCAAAACATTTGAAAAGCATAACATTTGAATATACTGTCCCAAAAGTCTTGGGGGTAATCTAGATGTTTTCTGGCAAATGTGAGACGATCCTTTGTGTTCTTTTTGGTCAGCGGTGGTTTGTACCTTGCTACTCTCCAGTGGATGCCATTTTTGCCCAGCGTCTTTCTTATAGACCTTAGCTTAGATAAATGAGGCCTACACCTCTTTAGATGTTTGTTTGGGTTCTTTTGTGATTTCCTGGATGAGTTGTTGATGCGCTTGTGGTGAAATTTTGGTAGTCCGGCTACTCCTGGAAAAGTTCACCACTGTGATGGTTTGTGGATAATGGTTCTCACTGTAGTTCACTGGAATCCAAGAGTCTGAACAATGGCTCTGTAACCCTTTCCAGGTAGACTTTGTTTTGCATCTGTATTTTAAGACATTTTATCCTGCTTGACATTGCCAGAAAAGTTTCATTTTAATTGGTGTTTACATTCAACAGGTGAACTAATAAGGTGGTCCCTGACTTTTTCAAAGTACTATTTAAATAAATAAATAAGTTGATCTATAATTTATATTCTATAAGAATAAGTTAATCTAACTAAAAAGTGGGATCATTTTGTAGCTAAGCCCTGCTTTGCCTGGAAATGTATGAGAACACACACACACACACACACACACACACACACACACACACACACACACACACACACACACAGTGTAATGACTATAACCGCACTAACTGTGGCTCTAATCCAAGATGGCTGTCACAGCAGAAGCAGCTGACTCATGCCAGATTGTGTGTGTGTGTGTGTAGCTTTGTTACCACCAGCTAAATGTCACCCACACAAAACAAACCTCACACAGGTGCCTCTGCATACCCCTCAATCTCTCTCTCTCTCTCTGCTCTTCCTACTCATTTCTCCATCCTTGTCCATCTATTTCAACCTTCAATCAAGTGAAAGGTAACACTTTTTTAGTGATTTTGCTTTATATCTGTCTTTTTTCACAATAGCATCCATCCTTCTCTCATTTTCCCCAATATTTGAATCCATTTAATGGCTGTGATTAACCTTATAATTCTTCCATTCCTGGACAATGCAAAGAACGTCCTTTATGTGAGAGACTGATGGGGGCAACCAATTAAACCATGTGAAGTCAAGGAAAAGTAAAGTTGTTGTAGTGTTTGGTTTCTTGGAAGGCTGACTAAGTTAAATATGTGTATCATATCATAAAGAGCGAGTGTGTTTTGGGTGATTTGTGAGAAGCACTACTGTGTAAGGGTAATGATGCTCAATTGGCTTTGAGCTTTTAACTGGACAAATGCTGAATGAATCTCCATCATATGTTGCAATCAAAGTAGTGGTGGTCCATACTACAATAAAAATGTAGTGAAAAAACTCTCTTCTCTCTCTTCATCTCTCTCTCTCTGGCATTTAGCTCCCACTCTCATTATCTGCACACCTGACTGAGTGTGCTCTGTTGCATCTCACCGCTGCAAGGGTTCAAACAATGTTATAATGTTATTCTGCCTGCCTCATTGCTCTCTCAGTACGCTCCGGCAAGCACAAAACCACACTCAGAGAGAGAGAGAGAGAGAGAGAGAGAGAGAGAGAGAGAGAGAGAGAAAGAGAGAGAGAGATAGAGAGAGTAAGAAAGAAAGAAAGATCATATCATAAGAGTGTATATGTATATATAAAATACCCTCACTGGCCACTTTATTAGATACACCTGTTCAATTCCTTGTTAACACAAATAGCTAATCAGCCAATCACATGGCCGCAACTCAGTGCATTTAGTGCAAACCAAGCATCAGAATGGAGAAGAAAGGCGATTTAAGTGACTTTAAGTGAACGTTGCATAGTTGTTGGTGCAAGACGGGCTGGTCTGAGTATTTCAGAAACTGCTGATCTGCTGATTTCACGCACAACCATCTCTAGGGTTTAGAGAGAACGTTCTGAAAAAGAGAAAATATCCAGTGAGCGGCAGCTGTGTGGACGAAAATGCCTTGTTGATGAGAGAGGTCAGAGGAGAATGGGCAGACTGGTCCGAGATGATAGAAAGTAACAGTAACTCAAATAACCACTTGTTACAACCAAGGAATGCAGAATATCATCTCTGAACGCACAACACGTCGAAGAAGATGGGCTACAGCAGCAGAAGACCACACCGGGTGCCACTCCTGTCAGCTTCGAACAGGAAACTGAGACTACAATTCTCACAGGCTCACCGAAATTGGACAATAGAAGATTGGAAAAATGTCGCCTGGTCTGACGAGTCTCGATTTCAGCTGCGACATTCAGATGGCAGGGTCAGAATTTGACATAAACAACATGAAAGCATGGATCCGTCCTGTATTGTATCAACGGTTCAGGCTGGTGGTGGTGGTGTAGTGATGTGGGAGATATTTTCTTGGCACAATTTGGGTCCCTTAGTACCAAATGAGCATTGTTTAAATGCCACAGCCTACCTGAGTGTTGTTGCTGACCATGTCCATCCCTTTATGACCACAGTGTACCCATCTTCTGATGGCTACTTCCAGCAGGAAAATGCACCATGTCACAAAGCTCATATCATCTCAAACTGGTTTCTTGAACATGACAATGAGTTCGCTGTACTCCAATGGCCTCCACAGTCACCAGATCTCAATCCAATACAGCACCTTTGGGATGTGGTGGAACGGGAGATTCGCATCATAGATGTGCAGCCGACAAATCTGCAGCAACTGCATGATGCTATCATATCAATATGGACCAAAATCTCTGAGGAATGTTTCTAACACCTTGTTGAAAGTATGCCACGAAGAATTAAGGCAGTTCTGAAGGCAAAAGAGGATCCAACCTTTCACTACTGAGGTACCTAATAAAGTGGCCAGTGATTGTATATATTTCATTTACAATATTACAAGTGAATATATCAAATGTTAAAACTGAGGATTTTTTTTTGTCTGCCTATTTTGAATTTGATGCCAACAATACGTTTTAAAAAGTCAGGATGGGGGCACGTTTACCACTGTGCTGTATCACCTCTTTTTATATCAAAACTCTGCAAGCATTTGTGAACTGAAGAGACTGAGGTGAACCGTAGTTGAAGGTGAAATGTTTTCCCACTCTTGCTTGAAATAGGATTTCAGCTGCTCAACAGTTTGGGTCTTCTTTGTTGTACATTTGGTTTTGTAATTCGCCAAATGCTTTCAGTAGGTTACACGTCTGGACTGCAGGCAGGCCAGTTTATGATGCCACACTGTTGTAATATATGCAGAATGTGGTTTGAATTTGACTGTCATTGCGTCTAATTCCCCAAAAAAGACGTCATCTGGATGGCAGCATATGCAGCTCCAAAACCTGTATATATCATTCAGCATTAATGGGGCCTTCACAGGTGAGTCACCCATGTCATGTCCACTAACCTGAAGCCTGAAGGACAGGGTGTCCTGGACCTCCAAAAAGTTTAACATTTGATTTGATTTTTCAGACCATCTTAAATGAGCTCAAGCCCAGAGAAGGCAGTGTTATTTCTGGATCTTGTTTATATTTGGATTCTTCTTTGCATGGTAGAGTTTGTGGATGCAGTGACAAACTGTTTTCACAGACAGTGGTTTTCAGAAGAGTTCCTGAGCCCATGCAATGACTTCCACAACAGAATCATGTCTGTTTTTAATGCAGTGCCCCCTGAAGGCCTGAAAATCACAGCCATCCAATGCTGGTTTCCAGCTTTGTGCCTTGCATACAGATATTTCTCTGGATTCTCTGTATCAATTAATAATACCACATAACATACATTATGAAAATAGTTCTTTGCTATTTTATGTTGACAAATGTTATTCTTGAATTGTTTTTGTGTAGCCCTTAGTTTTAAAAAAATTCTCATGTATGTTTTGGTATGCCTGATCATGTTACTGATCTGTCAATTAAATAGTTATGAGATGTGTTAGTTGTTAGTTGTTTTTTGTGTTTTTTGCATTACACAACTTTACCAGTCTTTTGTTACCACTGTCCCAACTTTCATGAAAGGTGCAGCTGATATCAAACTCAAAATGGGCAAATAAATAAAATAAATAAATAAATAAACCAGAGTAAAAAAGACAACATACCAATGTATCATTAATGATAAAAAAATGCTCAGTTTCTACATTGGTATGTTGTCTTTTTTACTCTGGTTTAAAACATTAGGCATGACGCATACAATTGCATTCTACTTTTACTTAAAATTTCTTGGAAATTAGGTGACTTGTATATAAGACCCATCAAATTGGTTAAACTTCTTAACTGTTCCAACAGATTTTTTTTAGTTATTGTAAATGTCCAAAAAAAAGTCTGTTTGGTTATCTGGGCTTTAAATGAGAGGTTCAGTTCGGTTCAGAATACTGTAATTAGTCCCAAAAAGGGCAAATCATTTGCAGCCTTCTCATCCATACATACAACTGTACATATACATACACACATAAATAAAAAAAAAAAAAAAAAAAACCTTTACATATGTGAGGCTTGGTTTGGTTAAGGATCATTTTGTTCAATATCTTTGCAACAGATATGTTTCAATATCTTTGCTACAGCCTGGGTCTTTGTGTGTAGAGATTGTGGACGAAACCAGTCCTGCGTGTTCGTTGATGCAAAAAATTAGACGGGTAGATCAGACTGAAGTGAAACAAACAAAGTTTTATTACAGAATTCTGGAGAGGTTACAAACAGAGAACATGCATCATGTATCTCCCAAGTAAGCTCTGACCTCTCAATGTGTTCTGACTCCTTTTATACCCTGAAGCTGAATATGTGTGTGCGTATAAGCTGAACCTAAATGTGTACATGTTCCTGTTTAATGGGTGCAATGCACATATGGTTTACCATATATGGATGCGAAAACCTCATGTTCTAACGGTTAAGTGCAGACCTACTTCTGTTTTTGGCCTTGGCCGGTTTCCTGTTATTGCGTACATCTCTGCATATTTGTCACGTACTGTCTGTTCTTCGCCTGCCCTGCCATGCGAATGTCATAACGCTTTAACGCTCAGCACAAGTTAATGCCTTCTGATATTAATGCTTAAAAGTATGCTACTACAAATATTAATGCTTAAAAGTACGCTACTAAAAATGTAAAAATCCACAAGATACACACAAAAACACATACAGAGATCTTTTCAAGCTCTTTTATTAGCTAGTATTCCAATAGCACTGGGCAACCTCACTTGCTGGCTGATCTGGACAACTGATAGACATTATGAAAGTGGTTAGCAGATTCCTACAGTTTCTTACAATTGTAAACACTGGTGAAAGTAGACTAGTACCATAAGCAAAGAAAACCAATTGCAGACAAGCAGTTAATTGTGATTTTTAGCCATAAATTGGGCACAAATTGGGAAGCTACAATGCTTGTTCAGGTGTTTCCAAAACTAAATGAGGCACTTTTTAAAAGCACAGTTCAAATCCAATTAATCATAATAAACGAGTTCGCCAAACTTTTGTATTAGAGAAAAATAACCACTGACAGGCTTTTGTCAGTGGGGTTCATTGAGCTCATTTGGTGATTATTCAGTCAATTAAACAAATTGGTGTATAGCTGCCTTAATAGACTGTACAAAAGACTAAGGGCGTCTTTGATGCTGCAAAGCTTCACTAGCTCCCCTCATGTGCTGCGAGCTGTTAAATACACTCATAAGGTTACACACTATTTAAAGGAAGGACACATCTGACATTATTTTCTTTCTTTTTTTCAAAACTCTCTGCTCTTTAAGAGCAGTTTAAAGTATCTGAACGCTTCAATATCTGATTTCATTAGAGGAAAAGTGGGATGTACAACAACAACCAAGACTGATTTCATATACACTGTTGCCATTTGTCAGAAACCCCTGTCTTAGAGATTGACACTGCAGGTTTACAGTTACTGAAACAGGACCATCACAGGACCACCGCTGACCAGATATTATACTATCTGGCTATTTTATCAGAAACCTCTCCCTTGACAGCAGCGCACCGCAGCAGTTAGTGAGTTATACTTTAAGAGTTTAAACTTTTCACGTTGACTGTAGCAGTGAAATAAACCAAATGTTAGTTTTTTTGATAGCCATGGACATAAATGTCTCATTGCTCATGTCACATCCTGAATTGTATAACCAAAATTGAATAGAACCTCCTCCGGCCTTTTTCTTTGTTAAATAATTGATCAAAATGGTCAAAAACTCTCCTTAGATATTTGTCCACTTCCATTCATGCCATTGTAGGCTGTGGCTCATCACTATGAGAAATTGAACGTTTTTTTTTCCCAACAACATGTAACAACACTATGACCTCTGTGCGTATGTATGAGATATGTACTTCTATTAAACTGGAAACTGGCACATACATATGACATCTATAATAAATAAAAAAAAGAAAGAAAGAAAATACAGACGAGCACCGGAATTGGCAGCACTGTGGACCAGATGCAGGAAACGTCTTGCCACTGAAAACAATATATCAAATAATGTAATTTGCAATGTAAAGTCCTGCCAACCACATCATGACTGTGTGTGTGTTGTTAAATATGGAATATCAGCCAGGACTCCAGGATGTATGCCAGGAAAACTATTTTCATTTGTGAAAGCGCTCAAAGAAACCATGAGCCATTTTCCTGAATCACATTATATCTGGTCCAAACCCACCAACGATCCCATGCAGAGTCCTTGCTGGGATTTAGATTTTTTTCATTAGTAAATGAAGATCCCTTGGGAAAACAATCTTATTATTCATAATTAATAAGCAGCATGATTAACACTCACATTTGTATTGTGTGATTATTTTCCTAAGCCCAGTACTCTTCATATTTGCTCTACATTTATTGTTATATTAATGGAGATGCCTTGACTAGAAGATTAGCTGTAAATGTCAGACATGAACAGCTCCCATGATTGTGGCATACTGTTAAATATTTGCTGAGGATTTCCTCTCTTTTTCAGAAAGGGAGAGACACACAGACAGAGGTGAGTATACATACAGAGAGAGAGAGAGGGGGGGGGGTAATACAGTCAGTATACAGTCAATAAAAAGAGAGAAAATAAGATAAAAAAACTAAAACTGTCAGAAAGAGAAAAATCTTTATATATGACACGGAAATGAATCAGAAAGAGAAAAAAAGTCAGAAAGAAGAGATAAACTACAAATACAGAAAGAACAAACAAAGAAAAATGTAAGACAAACAATAAGATAAACAAAAAAGTGTCAGAGAGAAAATAAATGAGAGGATAAAAGAGAATAAGAAAGAGAAATATAGATAAGGGGGGAGCGAGAAATAGAGAAGGGGAGAGAGAGATAGTGAAATGTGTTTCTCAGACCACGAGAGTGAATGAGTGAGAGAAAATTAGTATGTGTGAACATGGGAATGAGTGACAGACAGAGAGTGAAAGTCTTAATTATGTGTATGATTGGAATCCTCCAGAAGGCAGATCTCACACTAATTAGACTGTAATGGCAGGTGAGCAGTGGCACTTAAAGGTAAAATCTATATGTAACACCCTACAATGACAGCAGTGCAGCACAGTAGAATAATACACACACACACACACACACACACACACACACACACACACACACACACACACACACAGGGATTTACATTAGCTGTCATTGCTCCACTTATGCTTTCAATAAGTGGTAAATCACTGTTCAATGTTTTGGTTGCTGATATGAACAGTGGTACTTGCAACTGCACACCTTCACTTAATTCTTTACTTAGTAGATGTTTGATACTACATAGATCTTCTGTACAGATCTGTGGCCGGTTACATAAAACATGTCAAAGAGGAATTCCATTGAAATTTCAAAACTTGTGTGTTACTAAATGATTATGATGTAAATATTCATTCATGGTGTTTTGACTTTGACTTGAAATAGAGAACAATTCACAGTGGTGGTGAAAGGAACCAGATGTCTGAAGAATTTCAAGCCTGTTACAGCTACGGCACAGGAAGCTGTTACATGAAATTATTACGAATGCACTGCCTGATGCCTGAGACAGTGAGTGTGTTTACGTGCACTCAATAATCCGATCATAATCAGATTTCTGCTGTTATCTGATTATTCAAATGGTCATGTAAACAGCGTACTCTGGTAATGTAAATAGCGTACTCAGAACAAGGTCTAGAAATCCAATTAAGAAATCTGAGAAATATTCTTCATCTTCATCATATGTAATTTTTTCAGGTAAAGAGGTGCGATGCTTAAAAAAGCAGCATCATGAAGTTTGATTATTAAGTGCGTGTAAATACACAACATGGCACACACACACACACACACACACACACACACACACACACACACACACACACACACACACACACAAAGTGGCTTTGTTTGGGTTTTACACATTGTGAGCTCTGGTTCCTATCACCACCACTGATATCTGATATTTGAATCAGTTTCTTTATAATAAAACGGTCCACATCAAACCACTTAAAAATCAGTTAAATTACCCTTTAAGCATTTACCTCAAGTCAAATGCTTAGATGAAATTAAGGGTTTATATAGGAAATGTAAGCCTATATTACTTATTTTTGTTTATATGGGATGTAAGCCTATATTGCTTATTTTGTTTAGACGGGATGTACAACCCCAATTCCAATGAAGTTGGGAAGTTGTGTGAAACATAAGTAAAAATGGAATACGATGATTTGCAAATCCTTTTCAACCTATATTCAACTGAATACACTACAAAGACAAGATATTTAATGTTCAAATGGATAAACTTTACTGTTTTTTGCAAACATTCACTCATTTTGAATTTGATGCCTGCAACACGTTCCAAAGAAGATGGGACAGGGGCAACAAAAGACTAGGAAAGTTGAGGAATGCTCAAAAACACCTGTTTGGAACATTCCACAGGTGAACAAGTTAATTGGAAAAGGGGTGAGTCATGATTGGATATAAAGGGAGCATCCCTGAAAGGCTCAGTCGTTCATAAGCAAGGATGGTGCGAGGTTCACCACTTTGTGAACAACTGCGTGAGCAAATAGTCCAACAGTTTAAGAACGTTTCTCAATGTGCATTTCATCATCTACAGTTCATAATATCATCAAAAGATTCAGAGAATCTGGAGAAATTCCTGCAAGTGAGCGGCAAGGCAGAAAATCAACATTGAATGCCTGTGACCTTCGATCCCTCAGGCGGCACTGCATTAAAAACCGACATCATTCTGTAACGGATATTATCACATGGGCTCAGGAACACTTCAGAAAACCATCTACAAGTGCAAGTTAAAACTCTGCCATGCAAAGCAAAAGACATATATCAACAACACCCAGATACGCCTGAGCCCAACTGAGATGGACTGACACAAAGTGGAAAGGTTTCCTGTGGTCTGACGAGTCCACATTTCAAATTGTTTTTGGAAATCATTGACGTTGTGTCCTCCGGGCCAAAGAGGAAAAGGACTGACCGGATTGTTATCAGCACAAAGTTCAAAAGCCAGCATCTCTGATGGTGTGGGGGTGTGTTAGTGCCCATGGCATGGGTAACTTGCACATCTGTGAAGGCACCATGTATGCTGAAAGGTACATACAGGTTTTGGAGCAACATATGCTGCCATCCAAGCAACGTCTTTTTCAGGGACGTCCTGCTTATTTCAGCAAGACAATGCCAAGCCACATTCTGCACGTGTTACAACAGCGTGGCTTCGTAGTAAAAGAGTGCGGGTGCTAGACTGGCCTGCCTGCAGTCCAGACCTGTCTCCCATTAAAAATGTGTGGCACATTATGAAGCGCAAAATACGACAACAGAGACCCCGGACTGTTGAGCAACTGAAGTTGTACATCAAGCAAGAATGGGAAAGAATTCCACCTACAAAGCTTCAACAATTAGAGTCTTCAGTTCCCAAATGCTTATTGAGTGTTAAAAGGAAAGGTGGTGTAACACAGTGGTAAACACGCCCCTGTCCCAACTTCTTTGGAACATGTTGCAGGCATCAAATTCAAAATGAGTGAATATTTGCAAAAAACAAAGTTTATCCATTTGAACATTAAATATCTTGTCTTTGTAGTGTATTCAATTGAATATAGGTTGAAAAGGATTTGCAAATCATTGTATTCTGTTTTTATTTATGTTTTACACAACGTCTCAACTTCACTGGAATTGGGGTTGTAAGCTTATACTGTTTCTTTTCGTTTATATGGGATGTAAGCCTATATTATTTCTTTTTGTTTATATGGGATGTAAGCCTATATTATTTATTTTCGTTTATATGGGATGTAAGCCTATATTGTTTCTTTCTGGTTTATATGGGATGTAAGCCTATATTATTTCTTTTTGTTTAGGTGGGATGTAAGCCTATATTATTTCTTTTTGCTTAGATGGGATGTAAGCCTATATTGTTTCTTCTCCTTTATATGGGATGTAAACCTATATTGTCTTTTTGTTTAGATAGTGACAGCAAATCCCCTGGCGCTGAGGGTACATGAGTGTCTTGTCGATCCAGTAAGAATGTGAAGGACAATCCCGTCTTCATTTTGGACAGCGAGAGCTCAGGTAAGTGCCTTGGGTCTACCTGTTTTGTGCAACGCTGCAGGGAGGAGCAACCTGCAGTGCAAGATGTGGTCAGATGGAAGGAACATTCAGAAAACCCTTTAGATGGTACTCGGCTCGTTCACAAGCGCCGCTGCGAGCTGTCTGTAGCTCGAGTGAGCCTTGGGAATGGCCGAGTGGATTCTGTTTCCGCCTGTTCCTCCAGGTTGGTGCAGCTGTCCCCAGCCCAAGTTCCTGATCCCGTGGCCGCACCCCTTGGTAAGCCTGATCCCGTGACCATACCCTACGGACCCGCCGGCCGTCAGCACACGTCGCTACACCTCCGGACCCGTGGACGTCTTGGACGTCGCAGCAGGCCCGCCTGCCCGCGTGGACATCGCTGCAGGCCTGCCTGCCCCTGTGGACGTTGCTGTAGGCTCGCCTGCCTCAGCTCTTTTGTTCCCGCCCATCCCGCCCTTGCCTGTGTCTGCTGTGTCCCGTGGGCCTCCTGTTCCTCCTGTGTCTGTTGCTCCCCCTGGGTCTCCTGTTTCTCCTGTTCCCCGTGGGCCTCCTGTTCCTCCTGTGTCTGTTGCTCCCCCTGGGTCTCCTGTTTCTCCTGTTCCACGTGGGCCTTCTGTTTCTCCTGTTTCTACGTTTGTGTCCCCTGTTTTGTCTGTCCCTTCGTTTTTGCCCTCCTCTGTTCCTGTTGTGGTCTCAGTTCCTGTCTCTCCTTTAGTTTCTGTCCCGGTTTCTGCCTGTGTGTCAGTTTCTGTGCCTGTGTCCGACTTGCTTCCTGTTCCCCTCTCGTTTGTGTAGTCTGTCATGCGTTCTTGTTTTCCTTGTCCTTTTGTGCCACCGGTCGCCTCTTGTTCGGTGTCGTTCTGTGTCTGTGCCTGTTCCATCCTCCGTTTCTTGTGTCCTGGCTCCTGTCCCTGTTTAGTCCTGTTCTTGGTGTCTATTGGTTTTGTTTTGTTTTGTTTTTTCTTTTTGGCGTGCTTCAGGGCCGCGTGCCTAGGTGGGGGGATATTTCAATCTTGGCCCCCCCCCCCCCCCCCATGTGCTTTTTGTTTACCTTTTGATAGTCCATCTGCTTTGTTTTGGTTATCAGTCCTGCCCTCTTGTTTCGTGACTCCACCCCTGATTGTCTCCACCTGTGTTTCTACCTGTCCCTCGTTTACCCACATGTATTTAAGCCCTATGTTTTCCCCTGTCTGGTTGCTGGTCTTTGTTTGATTTGTTTGATGTTTGTTAGATGTATGTATTGTATTCTCGTGTTTGGTTCTTGTTTGAGGTTCTGTGTTTATTTATCATGTCTGCACCACAATCTGTTCACGTTGGCTCTATGACCCTGGACTGTCTCAACCCTGACTTTGGATTTGCCCACAATAAAAGTTGCTTATCTCCGCACATGCGTCCGCCTCCTCGCTCCCCATCGTTACAGATAGGATGTAAGCCTATATTGTTTATTTTCATTTATATGGGATTTAAGCCTATATTGTTTCTTTTTGTTTAGATAGGATGTAAACCTATACTGTTTGTTTTAGTTTATATGGGATACAAGCCTATATTGTTTCTTTTCGTTTATATGGGATGCAAGTCTGTATTATTTCTTTTTGTTTATATGGGATGTAAGCCTGTGTTTCTTTTCGTTTGTATGGGATGTAAGCCTATATTGTTTCTTTTTGTTTATGTGGGATGTAAGCCTATTTTATTTCTTTTTGTTTACATAGCATGTAAGCCTTTATTGTTTATTTTGGTTTATATGGTATGTAAGCCAATACTGTTTCTTTTCATATATATGGGATGTAAGCCTATTTTGTTTCTTTTTCATTTATATAGGATGTAAGCCTATACTGTTTCTTTTTATTTATATGGGATGTAAGTCTATACCGTTTGTTTTCGTTTATATGAGATGTAAGCCTATATTATTTCTTAATTTGTGGTAAGAGGAAAAGTAGGTAACTTTTTTTACATTATTTTAAGGGAGCATAGACTGTCAAAAACTGCCCTTTCCAACCCTGGAAGAGAGAGATACCATAGAGATACCATAGAAAAGCAAACTTAGAGGACATTGATTACAGACTCTTGCTCACAAGTTAAGGATATTTATCATCTGCTCATTATGTGCAAAGTTCCACCATTGCACCTGCACTGATCAATGAGCTTGTACCGAAAGTTAAATTATAAATATGTTTAGTGCTGTTTTACTTTCCATGACAAGTATATGGTATTTTTTTATTGATTCAGTAGAAGTTTAATTCATGTTCTTAAGAAGTTTTATTTCTTGCTCTTGCTTGTTTAAATTGCTAAAGTGGTATTTACTGACAACATCTACTGTAACCACTTCAAACCAGCAAATGACTAATGACATTGTATTTTGTTGATTTAGTAAATCATCTAAATGTATTCTCTCAGGTCTGTTTGTTTTAATGGACATTAATTTGGACTGCGGAGGTCCTCTGGGGTAAAAGCAGTTTAGTCTTTTGCATACTATAAAATGAAAAGCCAAAATGTGGAATTAATGCGAAAACTGAGTTGGCATTGCAAATAAATAAATAAATAAACAAACAAACAAACATAGAAATAGAGATGCAGGTGTAGTGTTATGAAAAGATGAAATGAAAAGAGAAAATAAAGAATCACTTTATTCGATTGTAGCACTGGTGCTAGCACGCTAAAATGCAGTAGCATAAAGGGAAATTTAGTAGCACAATTTAGAAAATTTGAAAACTTTTACTGTAGGGCTGTGTTCAGAAGGCTACTTAACATAAGCCTTTTATGGCAACTGACAAACCTATGCAGACATTTATGAAGGCTTATTCCAACAAGTGTCAGTTGTCAACTGAAATGACATCAAAATGGACAAAAACAGCCCTTATGACAACCAATCATTGTTGGAACATGCCTTTATAAGAACTTATGTCAGATGTCATGTAGCCTTATGAATACTGACATTCAGTAAAGTCTTACTGAAAACTTTGCCTCTGTTTATCACAATCCCTACACCATCTATAAATTGAATTGATATTTAAGTAAAGGTTGAACTATAGATGAGCCAACCAACTGTTCACATAGGCGAAAAAGCAGCATACACCAATTATTCTGTCATCTATAACTAACTTGGCTGCAGATCATTTTACAAGCTACTGTATCCTCGACTGTGCTCTGTAAATACACTGATGGGCTACGGAATTTGTCAGTCTCTGTTCAGGCTGACCCCAACTCAAGTTTGCATCCATCTACCTTATGCCTTACTCACCCCTTCACACAAACAAGAGACAAACATGAGCTTACCAACTGTAACTAGGCAGGCACCAAAATACGCTTAGAACTACTCCACAGCTTTTCATGTATTAAATGAAGACACCTGATATCCACATCCGATAGAGGTCGGATATGGGTACCTATATAAGTCCTATATAGAGTATGGGTATCTATATAAGTTGTTAGCTAACTGGATTTAGTGGCATATGTAGCTAAAACAATAAAAAGATAAAATGAATATGAAGGCACATGTTAAAAAACATGCATTCTAACAAGCAGTATTAGAGTTTTGTGAGTGGGCAGCCTACTTTCTTCATTAAACTCTAAACTCACTGTTACATTGTGCTCACATCATGGGTTTAATCCTCTACTCTCCTCCTCTTGACAGGGACGTTTAATGAAGAATGGTGACAAATGAGACAGCCTAATCACTGTTTGCTGGTTTATTTGATGAGGTTTCACATTTTTTTGACTAAATCAAATGGCTTTACCTTATATCTTTTCCGCCACATTATGTATATTGCTCCATATCCATAGTAAAGAGGCAGTACCTCAGATGATGTATGTATGTCAGGTGATTTGGCAGGGTTTTATTTGGCTGCATAGTTTATTTGAAATATTAAAAGTTAACCATCTGACGGGCTTTAATCACAGCACCAATTTAACATCAGACACTAAAAAAAAATCTTTAGTTGATAGAGGAAGATGACTGATGTTTGCAGCATCCTGATTTTAAAGTTGGTCTGTAATATGGTAAAATGGATGCTTCTTGGCCATGAAATAGAGCAATGTGACTGCTACATCTCTAATGCCTACATGTACTGTTAGTGCTGAGGAACAGTACAGCAAGCAAATTGCACATTTTTGGAAAAATCTGTTTTCCAAACACATAATGAGCCCAACTGGTTATTTTGCTCAGTAAAAAAGATAACTTTCTGACTGCATGAACAGTTATTTGCAGTTACAGTTCTTTGAAAAACCTTAAAACTAAATTAAATAAATAAAAATCTATCCATTTTTTATGATGTGGTGACTAAGCCAGCCACTAATTTTAGAATGTTTTGAAACTAACTTATGGGCTTTGTCTTATCAGTCATTGTAATAACAATTTTTTACCAATAGTGTAATACAACACAATGCCTTATTACATTATTGGGAATTTATTACATTCTCAGGTCAACCATTTGGAATACTGCACTGTATTTTTGGGAATGTATTATATGGGTGACACTATACTGAGCGATCCATTTTAAATGAAATACCCACTCAAACTGACTCTCCATAAAATATCAACAATATATCAATGACGTAGCAGCATTGAATCATCTGACTATTAAAGTGTTACCATTATATTTTCAGGTTAGTCATTTGTAATACCATATCACATAATTAGGAATATATTATTTTTATATGTTGACTACATTTTTAGATGGACGATGTAATACTTCTGTTTGATGTAACACCACTAATCTGTTAACAACATGAAAATAAACGTTTATTTTCAGTCCACATTCTGCAGTTTGTGCATTAAACTTGAGAATATTGTTACTGTTCCTTCAGAAAGTACCTGAGTTAGAGTATTCTGTGTCTTCTTAAGCATTTTAGGTTTCATACAGCTTAACATTACTAATCCTGGGTGCACACTGTCAGCGACAAAAACACTAATTAAAATAAAAAGTTCAATTCACAAACCTCATTTCCAGAAAAATTGGGACATTTTGTAAAATACCATAAAAACAAGAATCTGTGATTCTTTTGTTATTTGTTATTTGTTATTTGTCCTGAATCTTTTTTTAACTCACAAAAGCAATAAAAAAATTTTTGAATGACCAATGTGATTGTATTTTGCAAATATTAAAAAAACTGAAATTTAATGCCTAAAACATACACAAAAAGTTGACAAAATAAGAGTAACACATTTTAGAATATTTGACACTGTTTTAAAACACTTTACAATAAGCAGGTGAATTGGTAAAAGGTTTGGGTCTCATGATTGGGTACTAAAAGGAGCATCCACCAAAGGCTCAGTCTTTGCAGGCAAAGATGGGTCAGAGCTCATCACTTTGTGCCAACCTTTGCGAGAGCATCGACAGACAGTTCAAAAAGAATATTTCTCAATGTGAGATTATAAAGAATTTAGGAAATAGAGTTCTGCATGCCAAGGAAGAAATGGACCATTCTCCCAGGACATACCTAGTCTAAGCAAAGCAATGGCAGGCCTCTTTCTGCATTTGCTAAAACAGCATGAATTCATTGACACAGAGTATGTTTGCTTGACTGGCCTGCTTGCAGCCCAGATCTATCTCCTATTGAAAATATATGTTGCATCATAAAGTGGAGAATCAGACACTGATGATCTGTTTAGCACCTGAAATCTTGTATCAAGCAAGAATGGACAAAATTTCCACTGCAACAAGTAGAAACCCCAAATGATTAAAAAGTGATGTAACACAGTGGTAAACAGGCCTTCGTCCCAACTTTTGAGTGTGTTGCAGGCGTTAAATTCTTAATTTGTTTATATTTACAAAATAAGATTAAGTTGGTAAGTGAAACCATTGGAAATCTTTTATTGGTTCTTTTGTAAATTAAATGAAATTAAGGTTCAAAAGAATTCATAAATCACAGATTTTATTGCATTTTAGAAAATGTCCCAATTTTTTGGAAAGGTTTCACCCTTTCTCATAGGGCTGTTTTGTGATCGCTCAGTGCAGAGTTTAAATGCATGGCTTTGTAAAAGTTGTTACCACAATGAATAGTGAAAACACTATCACTGATGTGAAATGTCTTACTTGAAAAATGTAAAGTCTAGGCTCTTTTTAGAATTTTAGAATATAAAGTGTATCCAACCAGTGTATTGTTATCTGGAAAAATATAAATTAAACTTAAGATTAACAACATGTTTTAGTAGTACAATGTATTTGTGCAAAGCATTTCTCTCAGGAATTAGTAAAGGCACTGGTGATAGACTTGATAAATGTCAGTATCACACAGAATGCACCAACACATATTTCTGTAGGTAAAAAAATGTAATCAATCAGATGGCTAACTAATACCAACATATGAACATTGATTCATTTGCCTTTTTCAGCCTCAGGTGAGCTGAAAAAACATTTTGAAAAAAATGAGAAAAAAATAATCATGAATATAATAACTCAAGAAATCAGTACATTCCTGATAAAGTAATAAAGTATTACAAATGATCAGTGTGAAAATGTAATCAATTCCTAATAATGTAGTAAGGCATTACATCATTGATAAAACGTGTATTACATTCAGTCAAGACCCTGTTTGACATTATTAAGCAAGTTATTACATAATATTATTACATTTCTGGGTTATTACATTATAGGGAAATTATTACATAGGCAAACATGAACTAATTTATATGGCTAAGAAGACAGAGCTATCAATTCAGAACATATTGTTCTTGCATCTTAGTTAATGGGTTAGGCAGTATCTTAAACTCTTATTTTAAAAGACAAAAAAAATCAGTTTACTTTTATATAAGCCCTTTAAGTTCTGTGAAAAAGTATTTGCCCCTCACACCTTTTCTTTTATTTCTGCTAATTTGTCACATTTACTTGTTTCAGATCATCCAACTAATTTTAATTGAAAGATAAAGACGGCAGAGTAAACACAAAAAGCAGCTTTAAATAATCCCATTTACTGAAGATAAAGATTGATTCAAAACTGCCCATGTGAAAAAGTAATTGCCTCCCTAAATCAAATAATTGGTTGTGCCACACTTCAAAATGTTTGCCATAACAGGACACAATTGTTTTAGTTTGGCTACATTGGAGGGTTTTGGAGTGTTACCTGCCTGTTTAAGGTCTTGCCACAGCATCTCAATGGGATTCAAATCAGTACGTTGACTTGGCCACTTGTTCTTGATCTTGATTTTATTTTGAGCCATTCAGAGGTGAAGGTGCTTGCATGCTGCAGATCTTCATTCTTTGTTACTCAAATGCGGTTGAGCTTTAGGTTACAAACTGATGGGCAGACATTCTCCTTCAGGATTTTCTGATAGAGCGCAGTATTCATGGTTCCGTCAATTATGACAAATCATCCAGGTCCTGCAGAAGCAAATCTGCCTCGGACTATCACACTACCAGCACCATGTTTGACTGTTATGATGTTCTTTAAGGTAGAATGTGGTGTTAGCTTTACGCCAGATGTACCTGGACCCATGTCTTCCGAAAAGTTCCACCTTACACACATCACTCCATAGAATGTAATCCTAAAGGTCTTGGGTCATCTAGATGTTATTTTTTTTTTTTTGGCAAATATGAGACATTTATGTTTTTTTTCTGTGTGTTCTTTTTGGTCAGCAGTGATTTGCGGCATACATCTCACCCATGTTTACCATTTTTGCCCATTGTGTTTCTTATTGTAGAATAGTGCACACTGACCTTAACTGGTCTTTTGTGACCTCCTGGATGAGTCGCTAATGTGCTCTTGGCAAAACTTTGGTAGGCCAGCTACTCCTGGGAAGGTTCATCATTGTTCCAGGTATTCTCATTTTGTGGATAATGTATCTCTCTGAGTTTGCTAGAGTCCCAGTGCCTTAGAAATGGCTTTGTAACCCTTTCCAGACTGGTACATTTTAATGACTTTGTTTCACGTCTGTAGTTGAATCTCTTTAGAATGTGACATCATCATGTGCTGCTTTTTGAGACCTGCTAACCTGCTTCAGATGGCCAAACAGGTTCTATTTAAAAGATGTTTGCATTCAACAAGTCTGGCACTAATCATGCCTGGGTGTGGCTAGGGAAATTGAACCCGTTGACCCGTCAACTGAATTTGGTTAATTGGTTGATTTAGTAGCTAGTTGATTTAGGGCACAATTACTTTTTCACATAGGGTCAGGTAGGGCTGAAAAGCGTTTTTTCAATAAATAAAAGCATAATTTAATGTGTTTACTTGGGGTTTCTTTGTCTAATATCAAAAGTACTCTCTGAACCATTCAAGTGTGACCAATATGCAAAAAAGTAGGAATTGGGAAGGGAACAAATACCTTTTTTGCAGCACTGTAACACGAAGAAAATGTAAATGGAGTCTTTAAATATACATGTTTATTTATTCTATTTATTTACTTATTGTCCACCAAGGGGAAGAAGTGTATATGAGATATGTATATAGGGCAGATGATTTTGCCTGCTTGGGATGGGGACTTGTTGTCAGACAGATTGCATATGCTGTCAGGAGGTCTGTTTAGGTGTATAATAGCATGCAGTGTGTTAGTATCCCACTGTTTACAGACTCATTGGCCTTTACTGATAAACAGTACACAGGCAAACAGTGCACTGATAATCCCCCCTCAGTCAGTCCCAAAGGGGGTCCTTCAGAAACACCGCACAGATCGCTCTCAGCACTTTATCTGTCATTTTGAGGGCAAAGATGAGGGAAAGTAATGCAGCATTAAAGCATTTGCTCTCATACAGGGTCACCCCACTTTCACCCTGTAATTAATGGCCCACGGACTGACTGCGGCAAGCAATCAGCCTGAGACACCAACCCATATGACCCATATCTGCCAGCCGCCTTTCTCTTCGACCTGTGACCTTAATTACGGCATGCAGAAATCCGACTGGAATAAAGCCATGGACGGAGCTTCAGGCGGCCCTTAAGATTCATGCCACAGGGGCCAAATTCAATTAAACAAGATACTGACACATAATAATTGTTTAAAAAAAAAAAAAAAATATATATATATATATATATATATATATATATATATAAGGACGGAGGACTGGATTGGGGTAAACAGGCCTATTCATTTAAAAATGAAAGAGAAATAGAAACCTAACACATGCTTCCCAGAATTTTTTTAATGACTAGTTATACTATATTAAACTTTATGGGACACAAGCTATTAAAAAAGAATAGAATAATTTGATATTACTTATTTCTTATCATAGCTCAAAGTGAATTTCAATATAAAGTGCAGATTCTAAACTTTAAATCCATACCACATTTGTGTTTGTAGAGTAGAGTGATGTTTAAAATGATTAGCTGATGTTAGTACACGCTAACATGTTGGCATTTTCTGAGGAGAGAAGACTTTTAGTAGAAGATGATGCATCCTAATCTGCATCCAATGTTGTAACAGTTAGCTGTAGTGTTACCTCACTGGTTTATCTGAAGAGGCAGCCTCTGTTACTCATAAAGCATGACAATGCTTTCAACAGCCTACGCTAAATTTGTCAAAAGTCTGTTTCGTTAATTTATTTTTACTTTTCCCTTCCCTGTGGTAAGCAAAATATTTGTTCATTAACCCCATAAATCCCAGGTTTATCGCATAGCAAGGCTTATCATTCATAAACTTGACAAACCACAATGCAAACTAGTATAGAAGTGTACATTATAACTTTGGGCCTGTTGGTGGGCACTGGCCATTTATGGGGTTAACACCTACAGATACTTAGTGGAATTAGATTTTAAAGATGACTCACTTTTGTTTTTTGAGTTGGTATCAGCTTAAGTTAGGAATTATTTTAGAACTGAGTTGGGTGCACTGCTGCGTTTTGTTCTATTTTATTATAATTATTTGCCACAGCACAGACATGGCACTGCACTAAGAACTAGAACTGTACTCAGCATTTTGTATCCACATGCGTTAAAAGTATACACTTGCTTTGAATGCATATGTGTGTGTTTGCGATGTGTGAGTCTTGAGTGAGTATGATTTGCTCTGTCAGTTTCTCTAAGTGAAGCTGCCAATAGCATTCCGTGACTGGCCTTTCAAAATATGCCAAACTACGGAGCTCGTACAAACACATACACACCTAATGCAGACACACACATTAAAAGGTCAACGAACCATAATGACCATCATGATCACCTCTGTCATCACCGTGCCTTCTAACCATAAAGTTATCTCACTTATTTAACGTAGATTATCATATTCCATGAAATGATTATATATCTGATCAGATTTTTAAAAATGAATTGCTTCTATCCATCCATACTGTTGTCATCCATAATGTGGTATGACAGCTAGTAATCTCTGGCAAAATAAACCATAGCTTCTTCTAAACTGGCTTTGCAATTTGCTGGGATTGCATGTTAGCAGGGCCTTTTATATTTATTTATTTGTTTATTTAACTACTGTTTCTTAGATTTCCTTTAGTTTTTTAGTTGTTTTAAGCAGCTTAAAACCACCACTCCCATCTTCACCACAAGAGTTTACCAAAAAACTGTTTTCATGTTTAACAATGTTTCTGCTCTTCTGCGCTGCCCATTGCTATTCAAACAGAGCCAGATTAGCAGGGTTGGATCATCTAAGCGGCATGAGCCACCACGGGGCCCTCATGGCCCTCAGCTCAACAAATTTGAAGCTCCAAATATCCAAAAGATGCATCTAAGGGATCTGTAAAAGCGAGACCTGGTACTTTGACAGAGCCAATTTCAAAAGCCCAGTGGTGGACAAAGTACACAAATCGTGTACTTGAGTTAAAGTAGAGATACCCAAGGTAAAATATTACTCCAGTAAAAGTAGAAGTTCCTCCCTTTAGACCTCCACTTGCATAAAAGTACAAAAGTATCTGCCTTCAAATGTACTTGTTATTGAAAGTCAAAGATTAATTATGACTATATTGTCCTATTACCTTTTTTTAAACAAGATTCTTGCTTCATTAACTCATTTTAGTTGAAAATACTTCAGTGTCACTCTTGCTAAACCTTTTAATATAATGTCATTAATTAGTCTGTCACTGATGTCTATAAAAATCATCATAAACCCAAAACACTGAAGGCAAACAATTTCCATTAGGTGGACCTGAGCGGCTATGAAATAACCTTTTTACAAACAAGCAAAGTTTCTGTTTAAGATTCATTTCTTTGCTCATTTACAAGTTGAAGTTGAATAAAAACCTGGTTTAAACACAGGTTCACAAATATATTTTCCTTTACTATACCGCAACTGTAGGTCTCTGTTCACAAACATAAACTAGTAAAAACAAATTCACTATAAAATGAAAGTCTTTGTATAAATTCAGAAAATAGACACATACCAGTTACAACTGCATGTGTACATATTTCTGTATGCTTGCACTGGGTCAGTAAGTCCAACAGGTCTTTTTACACTTTTATACACACATAAGCCAAAAGGAACAACAGATTTCTCATAATGTAGTGGAGTGAAAAGTAAGATATTTGACTTTGAAATGCAATGGAGTGAAAGTACAAAGTTGCCCAAAATGGAAAAACTTCAGTAAAGTACAGATACATGAAAAAACTACTTAAGTACAATAACGAATTACATTTACTTTGTTACTGTCCACCACTGCGCCAAAGTCAAATACAAAATGTTAACCACCTGAGTTCCTGTCGCCACTGATCAGTGGCGTTATGCCTTTGCCAGGATGCTTGATGGTTTTTAAAGTTGGTTTTCCCATCGTTATGCACAGTTAGTCCAATTTTAATGTGTCATCTTCATTGGGGTAAATATTTTGCTTGTTAAGCAGGGATAGCATGCTTTATAGGGAAGTGTCGTAATGGTTGTTTGGATTATGTTAACCTGTGCTCTCGTTACCGTTTGCACAGTCTTACTACTACTTTGATTTAACAGGGAAAAAAATATGTGCTTATAGCGGTGACACCCCCAACACTCTGGTTAGGAATCTACCATCACGGTGTTGCACAGCCCTCATGTAACTTGCTGTGATATCATAAAAAATCACTTACTACTAACTGAGAGAGTCAGTGGTGTCCGCAAATTATTTGTTATTATGTAAAGTTTTGAGCTGAAGTTTAATCAGTGCAGTAAAACATAAAGGCATGGATTAGTGTTTTGGCATTACTAGTGCTGAGTAGTGGCCAAAAGCAGGCATTTTTATGGAGATGAAAAATGTGTGAATAGAGTGAGGAATCAAACATTACTACTTAAAGTCTGTCTAAAGTAAATTCAGAGACTTGTTTCAAAACACTTTACAGATGTTAGAAAATAATTGCTAAAACATGTAAAAAGGCTATGAACTATGTGGTACTAAATGGTGAAGTGAGTTAGATGGCTTTTCATAATTTTTGTGTTCATGATTTTTCTAGCCTAAAATTGTGGCTTGAAGATGCACTGGAGCCATACTTGGCACGAGCCCTCCCCAAATACTTTAACATTATAAAAACCAGAGCACATTAGCATTAGTGGTTCGCCCAGCCTAACTTTACTTGGATAGGTTATGCTAGTCAGTAATACCTGTTGCTAACTTGCATAAATGGGTGAAAGAAAAAAACACCATTCTGTTGTGGACTGAGAGGAACAAGGTTGATTCTTGGGTAGGTCAGTGTCCACTGGCTCTGAACTGAGTTCTGGCTCTGGTGGCTTAAACACGTAGCTTTTGGCTGTCCAATAAAGCTGCTAGGGGTGAATTCTAAGTGTTCATCAGTTGATGCGCTGCTAGCGACATTTCAACCAAAGAGAGGCTTTGCAGCACAACCTAGCAAGCTAATGGATATCCTAACGTTAACATTAAGCTGACGTTGGCTTCCTATTCACCACCTCCTTGTTTGAATTTTCCCGTTACACCTTAAATGGTGCAGCATGGAAATTCTGGCGAACACGAATCTTAAATCAGCTTCCTATTCAAACTTTCCCGCTCCACCTTAAATGGCTGGCTAATCTGAAGCTCAAATAATCATCCTATTCAATTTTTTTCTGTTCTGCCTTAAATGGTGCAGCATTTACATTCTGCACCTTTCGAGCATTGGGTATGGTTTCAGCGGGTTCAGTGGGCATGCTTCCAGCCTTTCAGAGCAGAGAATACTGCTTATTTTTTCACAATTTTGTAACTTAATTTTACATAATTAGTGATTTTTTTTAATAATTCAAATTTGGTTGCTAGATTGTTAATAACACATTTGGTGTGGTGTGACTAAAACTTAGAACACATTTATTTTTTCACAGACTTTAAGTTTTTGAGAAACCAGTGAAGATCTTATTATCTCATGTAGGTCAATGGCGTAGCTGAACATTCGAGCGACCAATACCAAGTGTCAAATTTTTTTCTTTATTTATTTTAAGAAAACAAAACGTAATTCATCCAGACATCCAAAATCTATTCTTTGAAAGTTTTTGTTTTGTTTACCTCTCATAACCTCAGTGAGAGCATACTTTAGGAATACTTTTTAGCCTGAAAATCCTTCTATAAAAAGACACTAATCTGTTGGCTGGAGTGGATAACGATCAAGTTTATCCATTAGGAATCACAGCTTTTACCTGAATTGACTCTTGCTTATAGGGGGAAAAGTGGGCATTTTTATATATTCAATGAGTACAGAATTCCTAATATGTCAAACACCCATTCTGACTCATGAGTTGGTTCTGCGTTAGGTTTGTGTGGCCAGCTGACAGAACAGTTGGTTTTGGATTAGTCCGCTCCTGCCCCTGTTAAATTAGGCTGCTTAATAGGAGAGAGAAAGCTGCTCTGTTTTTGGCTTTCAGCCACCGGGCATTGTGACAAGTGTGTGTGCGTATGTCTCCGGACCCATGCTTCCATGTAACAGGTGGCTAGTGGCGTGCAATGATGAATAAAACGTTTCTCGCCAGTTTCTTATTTGCTATTTCACTATTAATTCAAACTTCCTTGTGTCGTTTGAGGATAAACGGCAACTTTTAGGCATTCCTGCATCTGCTTTTTCTTCCATTTAGTTTCTTTTATGATCACTCTCCATGTTTCAACGTCGAAAGAAATAAAAGTGTTGTTGGAAATAAAAGTGTTGCGAGACCATTTTATGCTTTTTAAAAGTATCAAACAAGTAACTCATAAGCATTTTTTAATTAGCCTGCTTCAGAAGCTCTTTAGATGGAGGCTGGAGGACATTTGCAGGTGGCATGTGAGGGTGTTTCATTTGGCTCATCATTAAATCCTTCGCTGTATGAAATGTTACACTTCAATTACAGAATTAGCATGTATATGTTTTAATACTACAAGGTTGGATTGAAATGGCGTCTGTCACTGCTACTTCCACCTCCTTTTATCCTCGCTTGTCAGCTGTTACTGGTCAGTTACTTCCACATGTAAACAAAACTGATCACAAAACAATTAGATGGTTTTGATGCTATTCATTTATTAAAAACAATATTTAGATTATACATTCATAATTGATTTATAATAATTAAAAAAATCCAAAACGTCACAGTTATTGACATCCTTGCATTTAGTACTTAGTGCACCCTCCCTCAAAAACCTCTTCTTTCATGCTGGGTGAGCTGGGAGACCACATAAATGGATCTGAAACCTTTTCTCCCCACAAAATATCTTTACATCTTTCAATGTTGGTTGGCTTATTGGACTCTCTTCTTTAACTCAACTTTTACAGGTTCCCAGTGGGGTTTAGGCTTCTGTGAACTGGAATGTATGCTTTGGATCACTGAGCCATGAAGCCAGTCTTCATCAAGCCCAGCAGAATACGACAGATTTGAATCTTAAATATTTTGGCTCAAGGTATTGTGTATACTAACAAGATTTCTATTTCAAGGGCGTTCAGAATAAAAACAGCCCCACAACATCACAGATCTACCACCACACGTCATGTATGACTTTAGGTCTTTCACACCAGCCCCACCTCTAGGGTTGGAACCTGGTTCCGCCAAAAATTCCAGTGATGTTTTGCCAACACCAAGTTCTTCTGCTAGTGGGCCAACTGTTCAACTGTGACTTTTGGAGAGTTTTTGAAGTTTGCCTCTTACGCTCATGTACACTTGTACATTCCTGTCCAGGTTCATTACAGCCTTTTTTTACTTTTAATAATGCACTAATAGTGAATATTAAATATTAAGAAAGTAATTTCAGGTGTCATGTGATCTTTTACAGACATTATCTGATTTCTGAAGGTCAGTGACTTATCACATTTGTGTTCTGTCTGACCTTTACAATGTTGACAATTACATCAGTAACATTTTGCTCAGAAGTATTTCTACCTCAGTGTGACATTCTCTCTGAAACAGGTCGACATTTTAGGCCTGATTTTGATGTTTAAAAACTACTTGAGTTGAATAATTATCCTACGGTGTAACAATGAGCTTGATGGGCTTATTCCAATTTTTCAAAATGTCTGCGTAACTCAAGTCAAGATGTAAGCAAAGTCTATCAAAGTGGTTTGATGTATAATGGTGCTTTGCAGAGGAACTTGCTCAGATTTCTTTTCAGTGGTAGATGTAAGAACCAGGGGTTGTGATATCTACAGTTATTCACACTAGCAATTCTGACTATCTTATAAAATGACCAGTGAACCTATAGGTGTGTTCTGAGTTTTTATATGCAATGTTGATAATGATAAAAGAGAGCTATTAAAAAAAGTGTTTACCTCTCCACCACATATATTTTTAGAATGTGTTTAGGACAAATGTTTTTCACAAAGGTATCATAAAACAAGGTATCAGACATCAGGCACCATATTTAGCACTATTTTAGGTAATACGTTTCTGTGAGGGAGCTTTCAGAGGCATTAAGCTCTTCAGACGTCTGGTTCCCATCATCACTCTAGAATGGAGCAGGTCATATCAAAGCACTCTGAATGACTGTTTCATCATAATTACCACAAAGGCTAAAAAACTAGTAATTAAGTAAGCACTAAAAGACCACAGCGTGTTGGAGAGCAATTGAAAGAGCGAAATACATAGAAAAAGACTGAGACCGTTGAGAAAGAGAGGAGAGAAGAAAGAGAGAGCGGAGGAGGGGGGTTAAAGCACGGACAGATACAGATCAGCTCTCTCATGCTTCAGCTTCACCCTTCACGCTCACCAAGGACAGGCTTTGTGAAGCATGAAGCATCGATTTTCTTCTGAGTGTGTGTTTGGGTGTATATGTGTGTGTCTGTGTGTAACTGTGATGTGCAGAAAGGCACCTGGTCTGATCTAATGCCTCATGCCGGGACACACTTTAACACCTCTGATTCAGCTAACGTGCACACACACACACACACACACACACACACACACACACACACACACACACACACACACACACACACACACACACTCACACTAAATAAGGCTCAACCTTCAATTGAAAATCATGTCATTCACTTAAGTCCCTTCACTTTACTCTAGAGCCGAATAGTTTTATTGATCGCATTCTTTAAAGACGCCTGTACTGTTGGCCCCTACCACTGTAGGCGTTTTAAATACGGCCAATCAATACACAGAGCGCAGCCAGTTTAAGATTAAATAAAATACTGATTTGAAGTGTTGTGTTTATTCTATGATGATTTGTTCCACCTGAACTGTTGAATGACTTCACATGGTCAATCCACAATGCTGGTTCAAGCATAAGAATATTTTGAAGCTGGACCAACTGCTCATGACGTGCTTTATTTAAGAACAGAAAGTTAGCAGTTTTTCATGCATTGATTGTACGTTAAGAAAGCTAAACATAGTATAAATGCGAATGTCACAAAGCTACATTTCTGAAAAAGTCTGTTTGCTTTCTTAGCTTAAAGTCACCTAGAACTGCATATTTTAAAAAGGACCGGACTGTCTGACTGGCATACAAAGCAACCAATTACAAGTAATTGTTTCTTTGAGTTATATAGGAACATGAGAATGTTAACTGTTGACAGTGGAGGTTTTAACGGTAAGTCTTGTAGATATCAAGGTTTCTTCACTTGAAGGTGGTGTCTTATTGTGCTGGGACTATCCAAAACATTCATCTAAAAAGCATTAGTAACAGTTGTTAATTAATTAGAAACATTAATTACAGAAACATTTGTCTTTTTGTGTATTTAAGACAGCCTGGTGACTAGACTGTCATTTGATTACTAAAACAGCATAGTCCAGCCTGGTTCAACACTACGTAGTGACTCTATAAATAAAACTCTACAGTTTCTCATTAGGTTAAAAGAGATTTTTGCCAAAATTATGTAAGCTTGTTCAATGTTGCACTGACTACAAAAGAATGAATTTGTGAATGGACCATTCATAGGTCAATTATGATAAGCCTTGCAATACAGTCAAAACACATCAGAGAATCCCTGATATGACATGGTGTTGTACATACTCTGAACACCCTCTGACATATTTTGTTAAATTTCTGTTGATCTCAGGTGAAAGAATGTAACACATCCTACAAGAAACACTTAAATATGTAATTTTCTGCATATTTAAATGCACAATTTCTGTTTACTTGCTGACATTGAACTTTGAAACAGAAAATATGAAATGTGCCATAAATTTTGCATAGGCCACATTTTACTTGTTTTGCACAGGCCACATCTCCAATTTGTTAATTTCTTAAACAGAAAGTCTGTAGATGCGTGTTCATTCATTCTTACCTAGGAAATCAACTAAACAAGTAATCTGACTGGGGTGCACAAACTTTTGCATACAACTGTATATGTAGATTAGCCTCTATTATTGTGACTGAATTTATGTTTATTGCACTACCCGTATGCTTTAATTCATTCCATCACCCTAAGAAACATATCTGGAACTTCTGTGGCTGATCAGGATGCTCACAGCACATAACACAGAAAAAAAGCGAATTTGTTAATGGGTTAATTTGCAGATTGCAACCCTTTGCAATACTAAAGCTGCAAGGATAACATCATGAAAATGATTAATGATTAACAAACAATACACTGTGTAGGCTTACTGTCTATTTGACAACCATTGCAGCAATTATTGTTTACACAGTTCTGCGGTCCTCACACTGCCAACTGTGTTCAGACCTTTTGGAGATTCACAGCCATGTCTAAAATCTGACAAACACCAAATCAATATGGTTGTTATGAATAACAACTCTGGTTCAGAATACAGTGATGGCCCTGATGACTAACCAAAGGGTCAACATGACCATCCAGGGGAACAAGAAATGGGAAAACGGCTTTAATTCCTGATTTCCAATTCTTCGAGTGCGTCCAATTATCTTTTTGTTGTTTTGGTCTTTTGGTGGAGCACACAGCAGTCAAGTAAACAGCTGAAGCAGAGCAGAGAGTAAATACATAGAAAGAATAGGGAGCAAAATAAAGGGTTTTGGGGCAAAGGTCACAGTGAGTTCCTGTGCTGAATTGTAAAGTAGGATTTTAGACTTTGTAGATTTGGAGGACCAGAGAAACAGTAACTACAGCTTTATCATCTCTCTTTTATTGTAGGCAGTATCTTTTTGAAATGTGTCCTTAAATATGAAGACAAACAATAAATGACTTACTTGTTAATTAGTGAAGGATTTAAATGAGTCAACATTCCACAGATAGAACCTTATAATTCCCCTTACAATTTATAAGGTTCTTTCTGACATTTTAGTCAAAATTAAGTTCTTCACCAATTTTATTCTATGACAGCTTCTTAACATCATGTGAGTTTTTTATGTGCATGTTTGGTTCTATCTGCAAGCCAATCAGCATTTTGAATACACACAAGAGGACCAATCAGGTTGCGCTTCTTTGTCGGGTAGCTGCACTACACACTGACTGCAGTAAAAATTAATACAACTTTGGGAAACATGAAAACATGTTGAGTTTTATTTTCTTATTGTTTTATTGTATAAATATTAAACCTTAAAGAAAATTGAATAGTGAACATTTGAATTGATGGTCTTAATTATAACAAATAATAATTTCATTTATTCATCCAAAATTTCTTTTTTCTCCCAAAATACGATATTTTGGATTAGAGCCAAAATGTCTAACATAAAACTTCATGCTGCCTTTAGAATGACATGCTACACTATCTTGTTTTCAAGCTCAGTATCTCAAAACTGCTAAAAATGCAGATAGAACCTTATAATTCCAAGGAGATGATTTGTTATGCATGTGTGTTTACTGTGGAGTGGCGTTGCAAATGTTCACTCTCTTTATCTATTTTATCTACACAAATACAACCAAACTGAACTATTTCTGTGGTCAACTCAGCCCTTTGAATTTCTTAGACTGATATACATTTAAGTTAAATGAAACTCAAAGAGGATGCCGATTTTGGTCAGTCACTAAAATGTTTGATCAATACTGCACTGTGACTATGCTTTGGTTTGAGCAGTCAGCTGGTTGGCTTCATCTTCGGATCAGCTTCATTAAGTCATTTTCTATCTGATTATGGCATGAAAAGTAGACAAGATTAACATCCTTATTTCACCCACCCATGATCTTTTCTTATGACCAATATTTGTTACAATCCCAGCAAGATTACAACAGATTTATGTTTATGGAATGTGTTTCCTATTTTAGGATATTGGATTTTACATGTAATACTGAAATGTTGGTTTTTACAATTAGAAGAAAGAAGGAGTTTGAAGGTAAAGGGGGAGAGACAGAGAGAGAGAGAGAGAGAGAGAGAGAGAGAGAGAGAGAGTGAAAGGTCATCTTTTTCCCCAGCCAATTGTGCGCCTGTTCTTCTCTCTTACACATGACCTTCAGTGACCTTGTCGCTTCAGGAGACGCCCAGCGAGGAGCCGGCATACAAGTCAACGTGTGGATCAACACTACAGATAAAGGTCAGTTGATGACACGTGGTCAGGAAACAAGGGAGTGAAACCTGGAAATCCTCATGCAGCATGTTCAGCCGGCTTAACTTGGTGGTTGTGCAAAGATATTGAACTTGTTCATTTCAGGATATAACAGGTCATAACAGCACATATTACAGCTTTCAGGTTAGCATCACAACATCAGCACACATACTGTATTGCTTTGATGACACTTGCATAATGAGTGAAAAAACAATTAGCATAACCTTAGGATCCGTTCATGATGTGCTTGAATAGGCTGAATACAGACAAATCATTCAATGGTGGTGGCTTTTAAGAGGCCTCTATCATTACAGCCCCTGATTAAAATAGCTATAATACTTTTAGACAGTAACTAGAGGTACAAACTGTTGTAACCTGTCTAAGACCAGATTGCCAAACAATGAGAATGACAACAGAGAAGTTTTTTTACAAACTCTGTGCATTCTAGACACAAACACTTGTCCTTCTGTTCAGTGATTCTGGGCAGCAACATTTTGGCAGCGGGGTGACATTTCACAGCACATCATCATTTCAAACACTTTCACAACCCAGGCAAGAGGGAGAGCAGAAAAAAGCGTTACCTTTTGTCGGGAGAGCTGTGGTCAAAGGCTGGTCTTCAGGAGAAAAGGCCAGAGAACAGGACAAGAGTGTGACGGACATGGCGGAGTAACGGAAAACGGAACAAGATGGAGGGGAGAAGGGGGCACAAACAAACCAGAGAACATGAAAGGAAAGGCAGGAAGGAGAGAGGACGGGTAGAGAACGTGGGAAAATAAAAGGTAAGACAGGGAGAAATGGACGGAGGGGGAAAACGAAAAGGAGGTGGGGAGGGAGGAAGTTGTGTAGAAAAGCTGAGGAGAAGAGAAGGTTGGGCAGAGTAGGAGCCTTTCGTTCCCCACTCAAAAAAAGTGTGGGAAAAAACAGAACGAACCCATACCTTGGTTGTTTAACGTCAGGTGCGCCAGACCTTGAAGAAAAGAACAGAAAAAAGAAAGAAAGAAAGGAAAAAAGAAGGTCATAAAAGGCACGGGAGGGGAAAAAAAGCATTGTCACAACGTTGGACTGCAGTTTGTGACAGACATCCTGGGGCAGACATGGATGTCAGAGTTGAACTCAAAAGTTAAAAAAAAGAATTAAAAAAAAGAAAAAGAAAGAAAAAGAGAAAGAAAGAAAGAAAGAATATAACCGAAAACGAGCAAACACTTCTTAAGAGAGGTGTGGGGGACAGAAAAAAAAAGCATTTCATTCGGCGCAACCCCCGAAGGCCATTGCTCACTCAAATGCTTTTTTTTTTCTCCAGAGTACTTATGGAACACACACATAACTGTTTGGCACTAGGAGCTTTCTCCATCTAAACTGAGTTCCTGCCCTGTTCCTATCTAACGTGGCCTCTCTTTGTAAAGCCACGGACTGCCACAGAATGGGGCAGAGATAAGAAAGACAAAAGGGATGAATAAATCTTGCATTTTTTTTTTCAAAAAATCGCAACCCAGGGAAGTGGTAACTGTTTCGTTCTGCAGCTGCAGGGGAAGAAAACAAAGATTCAGATTCAGACGACTGCATGAGTGTCCAATCCAAACTAAACAGTATTTGCTTTACACTAGGAAAATCCACCACACACAATCAGCTGCTCAACATAACTGATGAGCAATTACTAATCTAGAAAGGTAAAGTGATCTGCTCCCAGAACTGGATAAACTTTGTTTCTCCATCTGCTCATAATGATGCAAACACCATCCCATAACAAACCCAGACATAATGCTGGCTGAGACATGGCTTTTAGGCTGTACCGCAGCAAACCAGCAAGGAAGTCATCCATCACGTCAGCCTAGATCAGCATGTGCACTCATTAAAAACCATACAAACACCACCTTCCAACCATTTTGCTCTTACAGACATCATGGAACAGAAACCACAACAAAACCACAACAAAACCTATAACTTCCTGCAATTACTCATCCATGCAGAAGTGTAACGCCATGATGCGAGTTGAAGATCTCGTATTCACAGAGTCAAAGGCATTAAACGTCAATTTAACAACACATTTCTAGTGAATGAACTGCTTAAACAAGAAACATTATTGTAGCAGTACTTTTAGCATTTAAAACATGGACGATGTACAGTTTGGAAAGTCTGCTGAATGGAGTATAAGAGGTGAGTCACGTCCTTTGATCCGAAACTTTTTTTAAGTACTTCATAATAGAAGCGCATTCAAGGGGTTTTATCTAAACAGACATTGCATGAGAAACTGAACCTGCAGCACTTTTCAGGATCTCATAACTAAACCTTGAAATATTCAGACAAGAACACATTTTATGAACTTTTGCATGTGTTGTCATCATTTTGAAAATGTGAGTGAAAAGAAACAAAAACAAAACATTTGAAATGCAGCCATCCTGAATAAGAAGCAGACATGTGTGTGTGTGTGTTTATTTATTTTATAGAGGGAAGAAAAAAGAAAATCTAATCTCTTTTTCAGCAACTAGGTGCTAATGGAACAGAAATCAAGGCATGAAAGGACCACATGGGAATAGAAATGTTGGCTGATTTTGGGGAAGTGATTTTAGACCCACAAATGGAATTTATAATTACCTACTCACAGCCATCAATTCAGTGCTGACTGCACAAAAAATCACTGTATGCCATCAAAAAAAAAGAAGGCCTATTATGTTTAAAACCTCCATGACTGCAACAGAACCGTTTTAAATCAAGCTGTGCCTTGTGAGTAGACAATGAGTAGAACAGTGCCTTAGAAATAACAGCATTTATCCTCCAAAATCCATTCTCACTAAGAACTTCCTCTACCCTGAATCCACTGTTAAATACAGTCCTTTCTTATTGTTTGCACATTTCTTTCGATGTACTCAGCACTCGTCCAACATTTCTAAGACTTATCGCATTGTGCCTTGAAGGAAATTACGCTGGAGGCCAAGGAAATTAAGACTGCCCTGCAGTCTAATGCCAGCAAACCACTGAAAACCACACATAAATCAAAGAAAGAGAGTGTCACCTCAGGAGGTGCTTAAGGATGATTTACTAAAGTTTGGCAAGAGAGTAAAGAAAGAAAGACAAAGAAAGTAAAAAGAAAGAGAGAAAGAAAGAAAGAAAGAAAAAGTCAACACACTTTTCTCCTCAAATGAGATCTGATATACTTTACTATAATACTGACTATTCTATCCTGGAAAACAGAGACACAAAGTACAAAAGAGAGAGAGAGAGAAAAAGAGAAGCAGAAGGCAACATGAACTGTGATGACAGGAAGGGGAAATCAAGCAACAGCAGCTGGCTGTCAGAGGACTCACTTCTGCCTGATTAAAAAAAACAAAAAAACAGAAAAGACAGAGGGAGGAGGGGGAGGCAAACGTGATGATGTAAACGAGAGGAAGGAGGAAAATATAGAAATATGCTATATACTCTACTATACAACTACTGCTTGACAAAGAGACAGTCTTGAAATTCTGGAGGCAACTACTTCACCCCTTTAATCCTGAGCCAAAAGGAAGCTATTTCTACAGTTCAATCTGCTTGTTTCTTTAAAGGGGAAATGATTTTCTCAACATTTCTGTATCGTTACATTCATTAGAGATGTCACTGAGAGTAACTGTGATGCTAGCAATGTCATGCAGGCATGTTAAATGCTCTGTTCTAGAGAAACGCTGATTGAGAGTTGTTCACAGTGGTGGTGACATGATACATCAGAATAATCTTTTTAGCCTAAATTGTATTTTTTTGCCTAAAATGTCATTTTAATTGGCTGTACCTCAAAACAGTCCTCAAAGAAAATATCTTTTCAAATTCACCGCTATTTTACCATGATCAAAATGACATATGTTGTTTATTGTGCTTTTCTATCTCTAGTTAGACAGTGTAGCTTCACTGGTGGTCTTAGATAGTAAATAAAGTATCTATATTTGTGTTGGAGATATCATGACCCCTGGTTCCTATCACCACTGCAAAGAAATCTGTTTTTCTACTGTCAGAATCATTTCGCGTCAAATCACTCTGACTTTGTATGGGCATCAACCACTGAATTATGCAGAAATTTGAAACCGAGCAAAATTCCCCATTAATGATGTGACTACTCAAAGCTACCACACTATCATTTTAAGCAAACACACACACATAGGTATACACTGGATGACTCCAGACACTCATAAAGGCAGCATGATGTGTGTTTTAAACAGTGATAGAAAACACAGCAGCACACATAAAGCTCTGATTCCACATGATGAGCCATTCCACTATGTTCAACAAGGACACACAACTACTCTCAGGGCAAATTTAATGAGCTAAAGAGGACAGACAAACACTCTGAATGAACTGCAGATGAGCAGGGTGGTCCTGAAAAATCAGAGTACTTGAGTATCCAGGTGTTAATATTTGTTCCTGTATTCTGTTTTCTCTGTAGTACAGTGAGGCTGCAGAGGCTGTTTTAAGCAAAACATGTTATGATAAAACCAGGAAAAAACACTCAGAAAACTGTAGAGCCTGCAGAACCAAATAATGTAATAATTTCCCAATAATAACAATAATGAGTACAATTTTGCACTAACCCTGGTCAAAAACGTAACAAAATCCAATAATGCACTTGCAATGTCTTAACTGATAATGTAATAAGATTGTCATTGATAATGTAATGCTTTATTACATTATTAGGAATTTATTACCTTTTCATATTACATAATATCATCACATTACTGATAAGGTACCACTGTTGGCCCTTTGGTAGTGTTAGGGTCAAATTTGACTGATTTACTGCTTATCTTTATCATAATTATAATTTTCTTCAGCTGGTTTTCATAGGACTTTATTGTCCAGACAAGGCAAGGTATAGTTGTAACCAGAACTAGTCTTACAAGTCATAAAAGTGGAGGCTTTCTTAAAAGTCTGATGAACTCTGTCTCATTGATGCTCCCCTCATTCCAAGCTGGGTAAATTAGGAGGTATTATGGGTGACCTTTGGGAACTGCTCTTAAAAGTATCAGCATCATGCATTTTATAAAAAAATTAAAAAAATTAAAAAAGCAAAATAATCAGCTTACAAATATAAAACATTTCCAATAATGCAATTAATGAATAAATAAAATGCAATAAATTCCCAATAATGAAAGGATTTACATTATTGTTAAAAGGTATTATTGCATTATCATTTAAGGCATTAGTTTACATTATTGGGCAAGTTAATATATTATTGGGCTTAAGCACATTTTTGGCCAAGTTAGATCAAATTTTCTATTACATTTTTGAGGTTATAACATTATTGGCAATTTTTTTTTTTCAAAACTGGGTTCTACAGCGACAACAGGACAGAGCAGACTTTATGGATAAGGCTTCAAGATTGCAGCTGCTTGTTTTAAGCTATAAAATATGCATTTGTCCATTATTCAAAGAGTCCGAGTCAAAAACTAAAGCAAGTCTGTTTGAAATTACTTAACAACTTGGCACAGTTAAAGGCAAATGTGTGATGACTCAGGAACCCAGTTAACATGATGCTACTCTGTGAGATACATTCATTATACGTTGCTTCCATTATTTATTGCAACATTAGGCTCATAGCTACAGTGCAAAACTAATGAAGCAATCCTCAGATATAATGGTACAGACTCTCTCTACTATATTAGAATTAGATCGAGTATCATTAACACTGGCTTTTGAGGGAGAGAGGAAGTTAGTGATGTAGCAGGATCGGAGGAGCCGGCCATATGGGAGAGAATAGAGTGTATGCCGCAGCCAACAGTATCGCAGGAAACTCCCAGTCGCTTTCACACTCCTCCGAGCCTCACGGCATGACTGAATCAACTGCCAAACTGAAGTCTGGTAGCACTGCTTTACACGGATTCCAAAATACGTCATTTGTTTCACAATAAATAAGACAATCATGAAATCCAGAGAGCTTTGCAAACTGGTTAAGAGCTGCCAAATCCTGTAGTATTACAGCACTTTATACTGATAAACAATTGGAATCATTTCTTCACCAGGGTATCATGTACACTGCCTGTCAAAAATAAAGAAAGAGTACATCTAACTTTTCAAAAAGCTTTATGCTTTCGCTCTTATCAAAATACCCCGCATCCCATGTAAATGCTTGAGTTGTTGTGTTTTGCACATTGAAGTCTGTGTAAATACATGCAGTGTGTGTAACTACTGTATTGTATTCACCCATTCATCCACCCATTCATCCATCCAACCAAATAAGCATGCTTTTGTAAAGCAGTTTTACTAAGGCAGTGGCAACAGAGTTGCTTTTATAGATATTGTATATTATTTTATAGATATTTTTATAGATATTGTTGCTTTTATAAATGTACTTTTCACAATTTTACATGGGATGATTTTTTTTTTTTAATTCTAGGGAAAATTCACGATTAATCTTAGCCTAAGGATCTAAAGCTGGGTTAGTTAACTGTGGATATATTTGTTAGGTTTGTGAAACTGAAACTAAGCCAGGAAGCCTGTCTAATGTGAATAGGCCATAGGTTTATTCTGAGGAATTTGTTTTGGTATCTGTAAGAAATATTTTATAAATGTTATATTGTTAAAACAGTCAAAGATTTCATTAAAATGCTTAAAAGTGTGCCTCTAACTTTTTATCTGTTACATCTATCTGTTACTACCTCAGTAGCATGTCTGGAGCAAAACAGCTGAATTTTGAAAGGCAATCCTTGTGAGATTTAAAGAAACTCTCCCACATGCTGTCATTTATTCTCATTCAGAGGTGCCTTGGCTGTCGTCAAACCCGGTGACTCACAGTTTTGGCAGGGAATAAGGCAGCGTCTGATTGGCCGAGGCTGACTGAGTGTCAGATGGTGGCGGGGTCATAATTTTGTCATTAAGGGGGACATGCTTGGAAATGTGCCTTCTTCCTCAACATCCGGAGTAATCAGGCAGCTGCAGGCTCCGTATGGCTCCATACAGAGACAGCTATGTGCCTTCTACATTTGCCTGGCCTAAACACCCCACTGCATTAACAAATAATCAGCTTCTGATGTACGCTATAACACAGTCAAACTACGGCACAGGAAAGAAATGAAGTGATTCAATACAAGACAAAATCTCAAGATTCCCTATGGTCAGATTTGGTTTAATTATTTAGTATGAATTCAAATAGCACACTAAATATGCAAATGAGACTAGAATAATTCTTTCATAGTGAAAAAGGGATATAGACAATTTAATGTTTTTATTTCAATTAATATCAGTTACACTTTTGTTATATTTGGAAGCAGCCCAATAATTTTATTTTGGTCAGCAACATAGGGCATGCATTATTAAATATGAATAGAGATTGCTGCTTTTGGGTCAATTTATCACTGATGCATGCTTAAACTCCTAGTGGTGATTCGATTATTTTATCTTTATCTTTAACATCTTTAAAATACTTTTGTACATTGTTTGATTTCTCCTCTAGTTACTTCGTAATACATTATTTAGCTAATGAAAAAAAAACCTTCCTAGCCTTATAGCCTTTTTTATTAAATATAACACCGCTATTTTGTTCACAAAGCATAGAAAAAGTAAATATCATCATAGTGTATCACAATAACTATTACATTATAGTTTTGCCATATCTTTAATTCAGAGGAATTGTAGTTCCCTTTGCACAAAGATCCATTAGAGAAGGCACAATAAAAGCGAGAATAATGCACATCCTTCAGGTTTAAGTGGGCTCCAGTGAGTCACGTGACCCTAGCAGATGTGAGAACAGCCCAGTTGCAATCTTTCTACTGCATCGAAAGTGCCAGGAGGACGGGGTGAGGGTGGAGAAAAACGACCATCAGCATCATTATCTCAGGCCTTCCTCCTGTCCCGCTCCACATTCATCAGCAGAAGTGCTAGACAAACTCAAACAGAGCCTGCCCGCTACTCACGGGCCACCTGCAACGCGGTAGCACCAAGCTAAACAGCAGCGCTCTCTGAGGATTGCCACTGGCATATGGTCGCCTCCCAATGCACAGCACTGAGGCATATGCTCCAGTAAAATGTACAGAGCCAACACGCATTAAGCTAAGGAGGACCAGTGTGGTGCCATCCACACATTCTTCTAAAAGAATCAACTGTTGGCACTTTTTTTAACAAGTAGGGCCTTTTGGGGGTGGGGGGATGAGACAGGACCATTAATTCACTTCTTAGTCATAATGTTGATAATTTGAGGTGCATAACTGATGCTACAACTTCGCTGCTTCAATGTTAATAGTTTCTGTGTTTTGTGGACTCTGCAGCTCCTGTTTGATTCCAGTGGTGGACAGTAACTGAGTAAATGTAATTCGTTACTGTACTTAAGTGTTTTTTTTTTTGTATCTGTACTTTACTGAAGTATTTCCATTTTGGGCGACTTTTTACTTTCACTCCACTACATTTCAAAGTCAAATATCTTACTTTTTACTCCACTACACTTTGAGAAATCGGTCATTCCTTTTAGTGTTTGTGTGTATAAAAAACGTAACATGTTAAAACAAAAGAAGCACAAAGCAAGAGCACCAATGATGAACTAACCTAACCTGTAAATAGACCACAGTATAGAAATATGTACACATATGCAGTCGTGACTGGCACGTTTCTTTTTTCTGAATTTATACAAACACTTTCATTTCATAGTAAATTAGTTTGGGTTAGTTTATGTTTATGAACAGAGACCTACAGGTCAATATAGTAAAGGGAAGCTTATTTGTGATCCTCAGTTTAAAGACAGTTTTTATTAAACTTGTAACTAATTTACAAAGTAACCTTAAACTGAAACTTTGCTTGTTTGTAAAAGTGATTTCAGAGCCACTCGGTTCTCCCTGATGGAAACTGTTTACCTTCAGTGTTTTGTGCTTATGATCATTTTAATAGATGCCAGCGTCACTAATTAATGACAGTCTATTAAAAGACTGGTTTACCAAGAGAGACGCTGGAGGACTTTCACCTAAAATGAGTTCATGAATCGAGTCTTGTTACAAAAATGATAACAGGATATTAGAGACATAATTAATCTTTTAGTACTTTTATTTTCAATACTTAAGTACATCCATCCATTTTCTAATCTGCTTCTCCGCCAGGGTCGCGGGGGGTGCCAGAGCCTATCCCAGCAGTCTTCGGGCGGAAGGCAGGATACACCCTGGACAGGTTGCCAGTCCATCGCAGGGCAGACAGACAGACACAGACAGTCACTCACACACTCACACCCAGGGGTAATTTAGCATGTCCAATCGACCTGACTGCATGTCTTTGGACTGTGGGAGGAAACCGGAGAACCCGGAGGAAACCCACGCAGACACAGGGAGAACATGCAAACTCCACACAGAGAGGACCCTGGCCACCCGGCCGGGGAGTCGAACCCAGGCCCTCTTTGCTGTGAGGTGACAGCGCTACCCACCACGCCACCGTGCCGTCTACTTAAGTACATTTGAAGTCAAATACTTTTGTACTTTTACTCAAGTTGAGGTCTAGAGTAAAGACTTCTACTTTTACTGGAGTAATATTTTACCTGGGGTATCTCTACTTTAACTCCAGTACATGATTTGTGTACTTCATCCACCTCTGTCTGATTCACATTCGGGCCTATTCACATAAAAATTCTTAACCAGCTCGAGTTTCTGCAATACAGCTGTGGTAAAAATCAGGCTGATCAATGAGAGCTCTGCTGTCATAGTTGCAGACCAAGCAAAACATTTCATTGCTCATGGCAGATGACAAAGGCTTATCCAACAAGCAAAAAACATCCATCCATCCATCCATTTTCCAAGCCGCTTCTCCGTCAGGGTCGCGGGGGGGAGCTGGAGCCTATCCCAGCAGTCTTCGGGCGGAAGGCAGGATACACCCTGGACAGGTCGCCAGTCCATCGCAGGGCAGACACACAGACACAGACAGTCACTCACACACTCACACCTAGGGACAATTTAGCACACCCAATTGGCCTGACTGCATGTCTTTGGACTGTGGGAGGAAACCGGAGAACCCGGAGGAAACCCACGCAGACACGGGGAGAACATGCAAACTCCACACAGAGAGGACCCCGGTCACCCGGCCGGGGAATCGAACCCAGGCCCTCCTTGCTGCGAGGCGACAGCGCTACCCACCACGCCACCGTGCCGCCCCAAGCAAAAAAAACAATGACTACAAAACGTGGAGGTTATAGAAAATATATGTAGAGCCATAGCTGAAAAGCTGGAGAATGAGGGTGGCTAAGTTAGGGAAACACAGTAACTGTTCATAGCCATTTTTTATTTATCTAGGCTTTTCTTAGCCTGTTCATGTCCTTTCTTTGTAAAATGTAAGTTACCCAGTGTGCACATATTTTATTTACTGCACAGGAAAATAATAAATCATTTCATAATACAATACCAAACATAATACTATATTCACAACAATAAATCAATTCATCATTGCTACTACTCAAGGATTCAATTTTCCCTTGAATCTCAGAATGTTAAAAAAAAAACATTACATTTTGTGTGAAGGTTTAATTTTTGTTGAAAAAAATAATAATCTTGTCATTACTTTCTAGCCTTTGTGATCTATTTCTCCTTGCACATTTTAGCTGTGAAGAATTAGTTAGCTAACACCAACTGTGATAAATTCACTACATGATTAAAAAAAAGTCTTTCAAGGAATGGGGCAACGGATTGGTTCTATTCCTTTGTAGTGTTAACTGACCACAGGAATTTGTTTGAAAACCACCAAGCAACTCAACTCAAGACAGACGAGATGGTCTTCGATTTGCAGCTGTTTTAATGTGACAGTTACCTACAGACCAGGGTATAAGAACTGTAAAGCAGATGTCCTGTCTTCATTACACGACATCCTCAGTCCAAATAGAAGAAACTATTCTACTAATATGTATAGCCACTCCAAGGTGTTAGAAGATTATTGAGACCATCCCAAAGGACCAGAACCCGACCCTAGTCCAGCTAACTTTCTGGTCCTAAATGTTCAGCCTATAGTCCCAAGTCTCTCCTGGATTACTGGGGCTGTAGCCAGCGGCTGTTCTAACTGGTGGACTGGGAGAAGTATGGCCCTGAGGACCTGTTCTTGAGTGCTAATTTCCACCTTGCCAACCCACGGTGGCATGTTCAGGGTCAATTCGGCTTTGGAAGCCGCTTGTCAGGAGGTATTCTGTCATCCTTAAGCCACGGGATTCCCCTCTGCGCATCCATTGGCCAGTCTCACACCAATACCAGGGTTTTTCAGCTCATCTGTAAGCATTTTCCTTAATCACTCTCACTGTAAACTTCCTTTTCACATCAAGTTCTAGCCTTTTCTAACAACTCTCAGTTAAAACTCCCTCTTTAGAAATGATCTGCCCCCTTTCACCCTGGGACTGTGTTAAGACTGTTTTGGACTGAATATTTTTGCTGTGGATTTCTTACTTAGACTTGTGTTTTCCTGATTTTTTAAACCCATCTGCTTCAAGCTCCTCATTAAACCTACACTTGGGTCCCACTAGTGTGTTTGTTAGTTCGTTACCACTGGTGAGCTGATTCAAATGTGTTAGAATAGGGAGAACACAAAAAAGAGCACTGGCTCCACTGTGATTGGAAACCACAGCATTAGACACATCTCTCCAGTCTCTTTCAGTTTGGCCACACTATTAATGAATGCCCTGTCTTGGTTTAGGCTCCTCTAGGATTTTTGTGAAGGAAACAGGATTATTTGCCAGACTCTTTGTTGCATAAACCCAACCAGGCTCAGGCGTCTGAAGCGACAAAAGGAGTGGGAACCATTTATAAATACATTTGTTTTAAAAGATGTCACAGAGATAATTCTCTGAGAAGGCAAATATACAACCCTCTTGCTCCATATATAATAAATGCATCTCTCTCACTCTCTTCTTCTCTCTATCTCTCTCCCCCTAATTATATAAAGACGTGAGTGCAATTTAAAACGCATTAATAATTCACCAGGGTGTCCGAGAAAGGAGAGGAGAAAGTATCATAACAGATCAGTGTGTAGATGATGGATGAAAAGCTACGTTTCTCTCGCCCTCTCACCCTCAATTATTAAAGTGAGGCGTGCCTGGTATCAAAAAGAGGGAAAAGCCTGCATTAAATATGTCATCTTCTGGGTAAGATTAAATGCATGATAGAGCCAGTGCGTGGCTATGAGAGTGTCTATGTGTGAGTGTGAAAATGTGAGTAATGTTATGGCCTCAGTGATTTAAGCATGGGTAAAGTAAGCTATTTAATAAGAGGTAGCACGGAAGCGATTGTCATTATTACCCTTCACAGTCTTTGCGGTGTTAATTCGCCTAACATGCTAGGATTTCAGGCAATTAGCAAAGCACTGTCCACACTTGTAAGCATTTGAATCATTATAGATTAATTTAACTAGAGGGTGGCAGACAGGGTGTCAAAATCTATACAAATATTGTGTGGAGGTGGGGTAGGGGTGGCCAATATAGTGAAAATAGGGATTAGGTATAAGATATTTGGGTAATATATGATATGCATTAGGGGTGGGTGATATGGCCAAAATATGATCTCATCATTCTTAAAGACATTATTATTATCATGATACGTTGACATATAGACACTATGCACTAGTAATGCCATCAATAACTCTAGGTGCAATATTCTACATACTCAGCTGCACTAAATCAAATTTAACAAGCATAACGATGTTCTCTTTTTTAAAAAAATAAAAGATTAACCAGTAACCTTGAAGTACTCATGGTATTCATAATGAAAGCCATATTGGTCATCATAATAATAAAATTTTTCTCAAAAACAATGAAATATCATCATATTAACCTCTACTATGCAACAGAGCTACATTTAAAGAAGGCTATGAAAAAAATATACACAACTATTTTTTTCAAACAAATACAAAGAAAATATGAAACAACTGATAAAAAGTAAATTAATAAAACATGACAAAATAAGATAATGGCATAATGGGCTGACATCCAATCATCTGCCTTGTTTGCAGTTTCTGCATTTACTATGTTACAGGCTCTCCATCAAGTTTGTCTTTCGTTATAAATGCAGTTGGTCAGTGTTCTAGAAGTACCAGCGGTGAAAGTAAAGGGAGGCCTGAAGGGGGTGAGGCCTTCACAATTGGAGGCCAGGCCCCCTCCAGATTTCTGACTGCTCTAAAGAAAAAAAACGACGTCTTACGATGCCAATGAAAATATAAGTCAGCTTATACTCGTATAAGGAATCCCAAGGCATGGACTTCTTGCATCCTCAGGCCTGGTTGTTAACTTAAATAAATATACTGTCAGTTTCCTGTACTTGTGTCAATGTCTACAAGACTCCATGGGTAGTGTAATGTAAAGTTTTAAACTAACTCTTAGGCAAAGATTGATGCTTGTTTTCCTAAAAGCCTGCATGTAAAGGCACACTATATGTATTCGGTCACCTGCCTTCACACGCGTGTGAACTTGAGTGACATCCCATTCTTAATCCATAGGGTTAAATATGATATCGACCCACCCTTTGCAGCTTTAACTCTTATGGGAAGGCTTTCCACAAGGTTTATGGGTGTGTTTATGGGAATTTTTGACCATTCTTCCAGAAGCGCATTAGTGAGGCCAGACACTGATGTTGAACGAGAAGGCCTGGCTCGCAGTTTCCGCTCTAATTCATCCCAAAGGTGTTCTATCGGGTTGAGGTCAGGACTCTGTGCAGGCCAGTCAAGTTCTTCCACACCAAACTCGCTCATCCATGTCTTTATGGACCTTGCTTTGCGCATTCGTCCGCAGACATGTTGGAACAGGAAGGGGCCATCTTCAAACTGTTCCTACAAAGTTGGGAGCATAAAGTTGTTCAAAATCTCTTGGTCTGCTGAATCATTAAGAGTTCCTTTCACTGGAACTAAGGGGCCAAGCCCAATTCCTGAAAAACAACCCCACACCATAATCCCCCCTCCACCAAACTTTAGAAGTGTGATTTGTCACTCCAGAGAACACGTCTCCACTGCTCTAGAGTCCAGTGGCATCACTTTACACCACTGCATTTGACGCTTTGCATTGCGCTTGGTGATGTAAGGCTTGGGTGCAGCTGCATGGCCGTGGAAACCCATTCCATGAAGCTCTCTACGCTGTTCTTGAGCTAATCTGAAGACCACATGAAGTTTAGAGGTCTGTGAATGAATCTGCTGAAATTTGGCGACCTCTGAGCACTACGCGCCTCAGCATCTACTGACCCCACTCTGTCATTTTAACTGGCTGACCACTTCATGGCTGAGTTGCTGTCGTTCCCAATCGCTTCCACTTTGTTATAATACCACTGACAGTTGACTGTGGAATATTTAGTAGTGAGCAAATTTCATGACTGGACTTGCTGCACAGGTGGCGTCCGATCACGGTATCACGCTGGAATTCACTGAGCTCCTGAGAGCGACCCATTCTTTCACTAATGTTTGTAGAAGCAGTCTGCAGGCCTAGGGGCTTGGTTTTATACACCTCTGGCCATGGAAGTGATTGGAACACCTGAATTCCACAATTTGCATGGATGAGTGAATACTTTTGGAAATATAGTGTAGCACTGACCTGCTTGATTGTTTCTGTAGATTGTAGTGCTTGTTCCTAGTGAAGGCTATACCATAGCTATAGTGAGTTAAGTATGCAGTTAACCATTCCCCCAAGAATCTATGCCTAGTACTGTAAAATGTGACTCCTGGTCAATTAGCCCCTTCCCACTGTGGCATTCTGTCAGCTGTTATAGCAGCTAACATAGAAGAAACCGCATGTTGTGTTTATAATTTCATTTTTTCTTTTAGTAGGCTAATTGGCTACTTGTTGGTTGCCAATTTCCCTGTAGCAAGACCCCCACCATGTAGCCAGCCCACCCAGAAAGAAGTTCTGACTATGTCACTGAGGATTACTATTGACATTCATGATAAAGTAGTGCAGTCTTATATAGTGAAAGCCTATGTAGAAGAACATGTATGTAATTTATTACAATAGCATTAACATTCTATTGGGGAGAGAGAGAGAGAGGACACAGAGAAAGAGAGGGAGAATGAGAAGGAGAGATGTCATAGATTTATGATGGTGGCCCATGTGGTCAGCAGTTAAGCTCAAGTCAATCCATCATGTACAGTTTATGTCAGAACATGACTGAAGTGCTAACATCTCTGCTAGCCAATATTTAATGCTGTGTTTATGATACATACTCCTGACATTTTATAGTCAATAAATTCCTACAGGCTGTCAAACACCAAAACAGAAAAGGGAAATCCAAAAGGAAAATCATATAATTTTCACAGTATTGTATCACACGTCACTTGCAGACAATGCTGATCATTCCCTCATCATTTGTTCATGTTTGTGTGGGCAGTCAGTAGATTGCCCAGGCACCATTTGAAAAGGCTAATCAGCTTTGCGCTTGGCGCTATTAGAGCTCAATACATTGTGCATGTTGTTCATGAGACATTAATAAGCATTTCTTTTGTTCCTAGATGGCACTGGGCAATGTTTTACATTTGTCTAGACAGTGTTGTTTATTTCCCCATATGCCTGACAGTAGGTTGCTGTCAAGAATAACAATTTAAAAGGCTGTTGTAAAGATTTTACATATAGTTCACCTTTTTCATTTAGGTGTTTGGAACAGTCGTCTCCAACAAACATGAATGTTTCAGCATACCTTTACCATGTGTGTATGATGTAGGTGGAGGTCAGCACAGCTTGTGGTGAGTAAGAGCGGCTTCAAAAGCCTCAACAGCTTCAAGCATGTTTGCATCGTTTTTTCAGTAGTGAGAAAGAGCATATTATAGAGAAAGGCAGAAAATCACTCATTTGAACAAAAACTGAATAGCTTTCCAAAGAGAAGGCAAGAAAATAAAAATAGAGTGCACCAATCCAATGGCCTATGTTTGTGTGTGTGCGTGTATGTGTGTTAACACCCAGCTTGACTAAGCTCTAATAGATCTTCATAAGAAGCTTCTGAGCTGAGAAAAACTAATTGCCTCCCTCATCACCAAAATGAAATAATGAAATTTAAATAGTTCAGTGAATCATTCAATGTAACACATTTTGTTCATTAAAACATGGCTAATTTGCCAGTGATACCTTCACAGAATTAATAGGATTGGCAGAGGTTTTCACAGCTGTTTTGTCTTAATTAAACAACTCATGAGTAAGTGTTGTCTCCAGTGGTAAAAAAGACCCCGAGTAAACTCAGGGTTTTACCACCATTGAAGAAGATTATGTTAAATTGACCATGTAACTCATATGGGACTTTCTACAGTGAACCTCACATAAGGTCACATATGTACTCAGTGGGCATCATAATGTATATGCGTACTCCATTTGCCAAGGATAGTCACATTTGGGGGAAATATCAATTCGCAAATTTGCAGTGCAAATGCATTCAGTCACAGTCCTGAATGTGCTGTGTTTCCAAGAAATATATACTATAACAGAGCTACAGAATATGGACAAAAAGCAATTACTGCTATTGTGATATGCTTTGTAATATGATTATGATATACAGATGAATTAGTAATGTGACATTAAAGTCTGGCCAGAAATGACATTTGATGGATTATATGAATACCCTGATTCATCAAAACCCCCACAGAAACACTGATTTGGATCTGTAACTGGTCAAGATGCTTATAGCACCCAAGAAAAAAGGTTGTGATTGCCTAGTGCTCATTTGCATAGTGCAGCACTGCAAAGGCTAATATTGCATAAGCGATTTGACAAACAGTACATTGCACTATACCAACACGGCTCATTTAGAGCCAATCATCTGAATATTACAGTCAAATATGCTAGAAGAAGTGAAATGTTAGAAGTAAGCCATGCAGAGCTGTGAATTTGGGCAGGTTTGGGTAGCCCTGTATTTGATGCACCATATATAGTACTGGACTAAATTTCTAGACCCAACAACTAATGCAAGGATATCTCAACCCCATCATTAATCCATAGGGATTTCTCACATGCTCTTGACCTACTCCAGAATACTTTTTCACAGGGCATACTACATTTCTATTTTGAAAGTGCACAGATAAACTCACCTATAAACCTATAGGCTGTTGTCAAACATGTCACTGGCTGAAATGATGAATTGTACTGTCATTTGTCATAGCAACATGTATGCTGCATACTGAAAACAATGGCACTCATGAGAACACACTCATGGAGGCCTAGAACAATGACATATCTGCTTCCAGATGACAACAGAACATTTTGTTGTCATGTTGTAATGCTTCTTGTTGGCTGACATGTCAATTGGCAGACGGTAAGCTGTCCTTATAGGCGTAGGTTGTAGTACACATTAAAATCTTAATTAGATTTGCTTGGTTTATGACACTGTACTGTAAAATACTGTAAAAGTGGGAAAAAATATGGAGAAAACCACTGCTGCTACTGCTGTAAGCAATGTGATGTACAGCTATCCACATCTATATTATAGATTACTCTGACAGTATAAGTATAGTTAAGTGTCAAAAGCCACACAAGCAGGTTTACTTAATAACTGGCATATAAGTTTTCATTACTTTTTAGCTACATTAGCTTCAGTAGAAAGAAGCAAACTAAACAAAAGCTTTAAAGTAAGCCACTTAATAATGTTACAGAGCATATATCATATTTAGTTTTGGAAGGCCTCTGAATGCACTTGTACCTGAAAATGTACACACTGATTGGGCTCAACATGCACCTGCCAGCTCCAAGCTATCCAACTGGTAAAAGCAGTAAACTATTTTCTGCTTTTCCATGTTTAGAGCAACAATATGGCTGAAATGACAGTAGCAGGGCCAAATTCCATTTCCTATTCGTTCATAAACAGAAAGTGTCTGCTGATCAGCAGGAGCAGAACTGGTGATTTTGCTCCAAAGAAACACTTCAACATCGCATAGCCTTTTCTAAACGCTGAGGAAATGTCTCCCAATGTGAACTACATTTACTGTAGGCTGCAAAACAGTAGCTTTAAGTTCAAGGCTTGAGTGAGAGAAAGAACGAGAAATGTGGGCAAGTGTGAAGCAAATGAACAACTTTCAAAGTCTTTTCAGGAATCAGAACATCTTGACATAGCACTTACATAATTTCCCCCCTTAAGTGTGCCCATCTGTTTGCTTATTAACTTCCCATTCATGAATGATATTAACACATGCTAATAGCACGATAATTCATTTTTACTGGTGGCCATTTCCAAATGCATTGACACAGCTCTTCCAAGCACTCCTAAACTGGGCTAATGAAAGTCCAACCAATAAGGAAGCACAAAACAGCCACTCTGTCAGCTATTCTGGCAAAGTCTCTGGGCCCGGTAACGTCTCTAACGGAAGCCGCCTCTGATCTCAAGAGGGCTATTATTTGTTGTTGCCCACAAGCATCTGCATGTTCTAACACAAAACCCATCCAAGCCCCGCATCCCCTTGTGGCTTCCTCCTCCAAGCTAATTTTTGCTAAATTGAATTACTCTGATTCTACCTCATTGCTCTTCCTCCTTCCTTTATTAATGTTTACTTGATTATACTCTTTCCAATTTTCCTTCACCCAATGCCAAGAACCACTGAACTAGGGCCAAGAAGTATAAACCATTCCCTCCTTCAGGAAGTCGATCTGAAATCTCTGTTCTTAGAAACAGGAACATCATTGGTTTCATTTTGAATGCACACCCCATCAGCCCTGGGGTGTTTGTTAGTGGTTAATATCTCATCTAAATGATTTCTATCTAGTTCTGCATTAATGTTCACTGTGGATGCAGGCAGGCTAATGAAGCAAAGCTTTCTCTGTCAGACAGGAAGCTAAAAGCTAATGTGTGTTTGTTCTGTGCTCTTCCTGTTAGCAACACAAGCCTCAGTCTGGTTCCATGGTACCGTGTCCTCCAGTGGGAGAAGACACAGCAGGTAAGACACAAAACTGACAGTAATGAGAAATTAATGTTCTCCAACAGTGTTGTGATGCTAATATGTCCTATGTAATAGCTGAGAGCAATTAGCATGGAACATTATCTTAGCAACTCTCAGTGTGTTAAAGTTTGTGGATTGAATCATCCTCCTCCCCCCAAAAGTTTGGAACTACTTGCAAACATAAGTGTACAAAACACACTTCTCAAAAATGCCAAAAGTGATTTTAGCATGGATTTTTTTTTTCCATTTCTTTTTTTTTCCATCAAGGTAAAATGATTCTGTAACAAACTTGTTACTCAGGACTCACTCAACAGAACTGCCCATGTGCAAAGTAACTGATGACTACTTGAAAATTCCAAAGCACCAAAAACAATCAAGCCAGCTAAGAGCAATAGTGTCTTATTTTAGAAAGAAAAAAGGAGCAGAGTTTCTAAACAGACCTAAAATAAGATCTATCTGAGCTTTTATAAAATCAAAATGTAAATGCTTTTTTGCTTCTTTGCAACATACTATATTTGTGTTTGTACAGCCACGTGCAAATGTTTGAATAACATACGTCCCAATACGTTTTGTTGATTTTCTAAGTGGAAAACAAATCCACTACAGAGAACAAACTTAAGTAAGGCAAATTTCTGTATTTTTGCTAATATTAACATACAGGAAAAAATAAAATACAAAATGTTGATCATTTTCACACAGGCTATTTTGAATATGTAATACAACCCCATTTGGAACACTGTGCAAAATGTAGATAAATACAAACTGCAATGATGTGGAAATCATTCAAACCCTATATTGCGTTGAAAGTAGCACAGAGATAGACAACATATCAAATGTTGAAATTTAATTGTTTTTTGAAAAATATATGCCCATTTTGAATTTGATGCCAACAACATGTTCCAAAAAAGTTGGGACATGGGCAACAAAAGGCTGGTATAGTAGAAACTACGGAAGTCTCTGTATACAAGAGACAAGGCCAAAAAACAGCATTTGCTGGTCATGATCTTTGGGCCCATAGGCAGCAAAAAAAAAAGACATGATTCTGTAGTGGAAATCACTGAATGGGCTCAGAAACACGTCTGAAGACCACTGTCTTGAAAACAGTTCATTGCTGCACCCACAAATGCAAGTTAAAACTCTAAATAAGGAACCATATATAAACAGGATCCAGAAACACTGCCACTTTCTCTGTTCCTGAGCTCATTTAAAATGGACTGAGTGGAAACGTGTCCTGTGGTTTGCCAAATCAACATCTGAAATTCCTTATGGAAATCATGGACACTGTGGGCTAAAGACCACTCAGTTTGTTATAAGTGTACAGTTCAAAAGTCAGTATTCATGATGGTATAGGAGTGCATTAGTGCACATGGCATGGATGACGTGCTCATTTGTGAAGGCACCATTAATGCTGAATGATATATATGTTTTGGCAATATATGCTGCCATCCAGACAGTGTATTTTTCAGGGAAGGCCTTGATTATTTCAGTGAAACAGTACCAAAACACAATCTGCAAGCATTACAGCAGCATTGCTCTGTATTAAAAGAGCCCACATGTCACTACTGAAAACATTCACCGCATTACGAAATGACAAATACAACAAGTGACCCCGAACTGTTGGCCAGCTGAAATCCTAGGAAGAATGTGAAAACATATCACTTTTACAGCAATTGGTCTCCTTAGTTACCCAGCACTTACAGAGTGTTGTTAAAAGAAGAGATTATGAAAAACAGTGGTAAACATGACTTTTTTTAGAGTGTGTTGTTGGCATAAAATGCAAAATGGGCATTTATTTTTCAAAAAACAATCACATTTCTCAGTTTCAACATTTGATATGTTGTCTTTGTACTATTTTCCTTTCAAAAAATGGTTTACATAATTTGCACATCATTGCATTCTATTTTCTTTACATTCTGCACTGCATCCCACCTTTTTTGGAAATGGGGTTGTACATAAATTCAACAAATAAAAATAATTGTGCATTAAAAAGTGCAGAAGTGGATTTATTTTCATAAATATTTTCAGAAAAATTATTATGCATGCAGTCTAGTGGCATGGCAGAAATCTCATTTGGTGGGACTCATTAGCCAGCCAAGTAGTAGCCTATACTAAGAACTTGCACAGCTGAGCTAAGCTCTGGAACCTGAAGAAGCAGACAAGCAAAGTAATGTGTTTACCCTACGTTGGAGTTCCAGAAGAAAGCATCATTTTAGGCCTCAGAAGTAGAAGAATTAGTGTTTAACAGCAAAGGTATGTGACCAATGGCGACATGCAGCCTTTTAACATTGCCTTGGTTATAGCATCCACCAAACACTGGTGGTGACCTAAGAGGAGCTTGTCAATCTCTTTAATTTATACAATTTAGAAAAAAGGCACAAGGATATGAACTGCCTTTTTGCTGCCTTTGGTATTATAAGAGCTCGAGACGAATTACATTTTGCAACATTTTCACTGGCACTGGGGAACATTTTTTGAACAGTGAGAAACCGGGAAGGGATTAAAGGCCAGCATATGGTTTCAGGAAAACACTCTTTCTCCATTGTGTAAATAAAAGGCTTTACTACAAAAAGACATTTAAATTAGAGCACTTACTGAAGTCTCCATAAATGATCCTGGCTACAAAAAAAGTTACAATCAATTTTCATCAGTTATATGCGCAAGGAGTGTTTCCATCCCTATGGACATTTAAAAGCTTGCCAGTCAAATTGAATGGGTTTTGATTAAATAAAAGATACATCCTCACTCTGGCAAGGGCAAGCAAGAAATTAGTTTAAGCACATTATCCCTTAGAGAATCGGAGTCCACCGAGGATTAAGAAAGGCTTAAATAGTCTTTCAGCTTCATCTTCTTTGCGTTGACTATCTGCATTTGACAGATTAGGGCAATAATACAGAGAATGGCATTTTATTGGACAAGAAAGGGAGAGAGAGCAAGAGACAGAGATAGAGCAGGCAAGCGAAAGCAAAAGTAAAGGGGAAAATAAAGGAGAAGGGGGAAAAAAGTTGATCACAAGGAAATTAAACAGCAGTGAACCTTGTAAACAAATCTTTCAACAACGCTTAACAAACTTCACAAGTTTTGTTTGTGCGTCGCACGCCAAAACTATTTCACGAGCCGCGGCCTTCGAGAAAATCCAGCGGGCCTGACAAGCATCTTCGGCAGGGCTTATCCAGCAGCTGTAACCATGGGTGATGTAGCATTAAAAACCTGAACTGTCACGTTATCTGTGGAGGTGTGTCGAGCAACGTGTGGAGCTGAGGAACCATTACTTCACCGCCTGGAAGACGAGCCTCACTCAGCTCTCTCTCTCTCCTTCTCTCGCTCTCTGTGTGTCTGCGCTACGCTTTTATTGCCTTCATTAATAATTTTGTCTGTCAGTGTGGAACATATCACCTTGAGGTGTCAGCGGTGCGCCGCCAAAAAGAAGATGAGCTATGCAAGGAGAATATGGAGGATAAGTGCGCGGGTGGGCAAGTGAGAGACAGAGAGAGCGCAACAAATCCACACGTCCCGGTATGATAGGGATCTAAGCGTTTTTCCCGTTTTCTCGGAAAGTCACTCGTCAGGTTTGTGGCTGTAGAGGCGCAGGCAGGCTTGTAGAACCGCTGCAGCCTGATGGTGTTGGCATGGCAACTAGCTCGTGTTCCACCTAGCTTGACGACGTTCACATAGCAGCAAAGTCTCTCTCTCTCTCTCTCTCTCTCTCTCTCTCTCTCTCTCTCTCTTTCTTATCTCTCTCACCCTCTTTTTCTCTTTTTTTCTCTTCAAGCCATTTTCCTCTTACTCTCTTTCTCCCTCCTTTCCTATCGCTTTTATTCCTCTCTTTTCCATCCTTTTGCTATCTGTCTTTTTCATTCTTCACTTTCACTCTTTCCATCCATATCTTTCTTTCCACTTTTTCTCTCGCTTGTTCTCTGTTTGTCAGTCTATCTCCCTTTAACTCTATCGTTCTTCTCCATCCTTTGGCCTTTTCTCCATTTTTTCTTTCTTCTCTTTTACTCCTTCCATTCATCTCTTCTTTTCCTTTTTCTCTGTTCATCAATTTGTCTCTTCATCTCTGTTGTTTTTCTCCATCCTTTCGCCATCTCTCTATTTATTCTTTCTATTCTATCAGTCTTTTCATCCGTCTTTCCACTTTTCCCCTCCCTCTTTCTCTGTTCATCGGTCTGTTTCGTTCACACCCTCTCCCATATTTCCTTATTCCTTATCTCTTACTCTTTTCTGTCTTTTACCTATGCGTTTTTCTGTCTGTCTATCCCTCTCACTATCCCTCTCAATATCCCTCTCGCTCTCAATCTCTGGCTTCTCTCTTTACCTACATCTTCTCTATTTCTTTGTTTTTCATCTATTTTCAATTTTCTTTTACTCTTTGTATGCTTCTCATTTTCACTCTTCCTTGTTCTCTGTCTGTCTGTCTTTAACCTTTTCTGTTCTCTCTTTTCTCCAGTTTTCCTGGCATTTTCTCCATATCTTTCACTTCTCTCTCTCCTGCTCGTCTTTATACCTATCCTGCTTTATGTTCCTTTTTTTTGTTGTTTCCGTCTTCCCTCTCCCTGAATCTCTTCTCCTTTCCTTTTCGCTCTCTGCCTGCCTGTCTCTTTTTCTCTCAACTCTTTTCTCTCTCTCCCTCATTTCTCTCTCTTTCCCTGTGTCTCTCTCCTTCTCTCTCTGTCTCCCTCACTTCGCCACTCCTCCTCCCCCTCCCTCTCTCATCCGTCTTCTTTAGCTAGCAATTAAATTCTCCATTGTGCATTTTTATTGCATTATTCCCTTAATATACAGCACTCTACCAGCAAAAGTCAAAGAGGATTTGCAATCTGGAAATTAGGTTATAAAATGAGGTGGGGAGAGAAGAAATTACATTAGAGGATATTTGATACTGAATTGGAATTTAAGTGATATTGCTACTCGGTGCACTCTGGTTTTAAAACCCCCTGCAAAGATTTCAGGTGGAGGTCAATAAAATAAATCCTCTGCTCCACTGAATCTTCACAGATATAAAAGTTCTTTTTGGAGGGAAAAAAAATCAGCTTTTATTCAGGGGAACTCTCTGCCTCATTAGGTTTGCATTGCAAGAGCATGTCACCTTACTGTTCGAGACCTGCCCCGCTTACCATGACTGACGACGCTTGCAGGAGAACGAGTGCCAAGCATTGTTACTCCTGAGGACCATTAACATCATTTAAAACGTGTCAGCTTTTCTTTCACATACGGCCCTTTTTTAAAGGAACTACACTAAAGTATTAGCATGGTAAGGTTTAAACTGGTAGGTGAAATAGCTGCCTTATAATCATTCACAGAACTGTTACTGCATCTTCTAGTATGGAGCATATAAACAACACTATATCATCTATACTGGTACTGGTGTCGCCCACAATATTGATTTGTAGCCTTAGTGGTATTGATAGATAATGAAAATGAGTTTATTTCAATGTTTGATATTTGCTGGGTGCCTCACACATTTCTGAAAATGTGTTCTGGGCGTAGAGCAGCAGAACTTCCCTTTGCTTTAGTAAAGGGGAATTCTACTGATTTTTAAAAATGTATTGGAAAAAAATTTTTTTTTTTTGAAAATGGTTAAAGTCATTCAGAGAGGTTTGGTGTGAAATAGTTGATTCTAGAGAAACACACCAAATCAGAAGTGTTTACAGTGGTAGTGATAGGAACCAGATTTCAGAAGTGTTTAATGTCTCTAAGCGCTACCTAACAGAACAGCTATTACACAAAATGCATATATGTTAGCTTATGTCTGAGACAGTGCTTTACAACAGTTTTGTTAGAAGATTGTAGTCTAAATTGTATTTTTAGGTACATGAACCATTTCACATCAAACCACTCTGAATTACTTTGGTCACATCCCAATAAAAAAATTAATGGAATGTGCCTTTAATGCTAACTTAAATATCATCATAATACGGTGACGTACGTGAAGAATGCCATGGTAATTCATTTTAGCGATACCATTCAGTACTATCCCTTCCCTTTCGTCACCTCTCGCAGGTTAGATTGGGTTTCTGACTATCAGTTGTGTTTTGGAGCTTCTTTTTAGTTATTTTTCATGGACATTATTTAAACTGTAGTGCTGTTACTAAATAAAGAGAATAGGCTCTTTTGGAAAATGTGAGCTGCTGCGTTGATGTTACATAACTGCCAGTTTAGCTTCTCCCTGAGGAACACGATAGAGCCACCAGACACTCAGACACACGGCTATGTAGGCTAAACAAACAGCATCGCCTCACGAGAGGAACTATTTCCTCATGCGAATATATGAGCATGTGAATGAGAGATAAAGAGAGAGAGTGCACAAATTAGAGAGAGAGAGAGAGAGAGAGAGAGAGAGAGAGAGAGAGAGAGAGAGAGAGGTGCCACATATATATGAAATATAAAAGTCCTATAAAACCCAGCCTGCTGCAGCAGACATAATGAGTAGAGAGTGGGAATCATGCCAAATATCCATCCTGCAGCCAGAGAGTACTCTCTGTGTATCCAAATGGCTAAGTCTAAGAACCTGTACAGCAAAATAAATAAATAAATAATACGTCGGTTTGTAAGCCAAAAATATCAGTTTCTGTTAATGAGAAGACACAGAACATACAAAAGATACAGAGCAAATATTTCGGTCACTCACAACTGAAAAGTTACACTGTTAACTTTTAGCAATACTATTATGAGCACGTTGACATTATAGAATAGGAGGTGAAAATTCATAAAGTATTGTTTTATTTGCAATAAACGACCTTTTTCAGCATGAAAGGAAATACACGTCACACTTCTGCGGCCTTTTTTTGTTACTCTGATAAAACTAATCCAGAATAGATGTTTCCGTAGCAGCGAAATGAAGTGTGAATGTATGCACATGCTTGTCCGGAAACTACTGCAGTGCATCCAACAATAAAGGCAGCTACTTATATATGCATGCTCACCAGCTACTCTGAAGGCTGATTTTAATCAGTTAAAGGGGACAAAGGCAACATGCCTGAAAGGATCACAGCAAAACTTTAAGTTAGACTTAATTATTCTGACATTATACCTTTAAAAAAAAAATCAAACTGAAGGTAAACAGTCCCCTGCTGATAGTCTCCATGCAAAGCAGACACTGTTAAAACATATGTTTAAGCAGTCATCATCTGAACAGTAAATACTAGTGCTGGTCAATACTTCATTGTTATTTAAACTGTAGTTGAAATGTCATGTTATAAAGACACTTATAGAAGTTGCAATGCATTAGTGTATTAGTGCTTTTAAAAAGCCAACTCAAAATCTGGGTTTTTTTACCTTGTTATTTCATGTCCCTAGTCATATTAAGCATATTATACCAGGGGTGTAGTGATACACTCAGCCCCAGTTTTCCGATATAGGCTTCACAATTCGGTATTCTATAATGAGAGACAGAGCAGTTGGAGTGAAGTGTCAAGCATTTCAAATAACTGTATTAGAGACAAAATTCTAGCATTCCCTTAGCCTTTGAATATATTTGGTAATATATATTAATCAGTATTAAGTCTCAATGTCCCTGATCCCTCCCTGGCGACCACCCCACTTATCATAATGCAAAATAATAAAGTTTCCCTTGAAAATACATTACAGTATAGAAGAGAACTGCATTAGAAATTCACATTGATTTTACACATTTTCTGTCCTCTTCAAACAAAAATACCATGATATTACTGAAAACTATGATAATTGTTTTAATAGGAACCCCCCCATCTCTTCAACAGGTATATGTGCATGTATAAGCAGGCATTCCTGGGCATCGTGACAGGAGGTTATCATATCACAGGTGGTTCATCTGCTCTGATAAACCCATCTGTCCTACTTTCAAACTGGCAAACACTCTCTTTACCATGCTCTCTCTCTCTCTCTCTCTCTCTCTCTCTCTCTCTCTCTCGCTCTCTCTCGCTCTCGCTCGCTCTCGCTCTCTCTCGCTCTCGCTCTCTCTCCCCACAGAAAGAGCAACAGTGGCGGGTGGCATCTCCTGATATAGACTGGCATTTTAGTTGGCAATAATGTTATCCGGAGTAAGGGCACCGACAGTGCCACCCACCTACAGCCCCATGCCACCACTCTCCCACCCACGCCCTCCCCCTACGGCACGGACGCAGCGCCACCCTGGCACCACATCACACAAAAACTGCACTAAGCCGCTCCATCCGCGGACCACGATCTGGCACAGACTCTCAGTCTTAGACACACACAAACGACAACGAAACTCAACCTTTATAATGAAGATAACTCACACACATTATGTATTTCTTCACTTGTGAGGACATACACAAAACTAATGATATCATATTGCCCTTACACACCAAAAAAGTAGAAAATGCAAATGTGAGCCACATGGTTGTCAACCTCTTTCATTCACAGCCAATCTCTAAACTGTATACATTCACTGATTCCCTCATAAACATTTCCAACATTAAAATAATCAGCAACAAGAGCAACGCATGCTGTTTTGATTGAGCAGACTTAGGTTGTCTTGCATTATCTGCAAGGTGAGATTGAGAGGCAAAGATATCTTTACTAATTTCATTCCAAGTAAGTCTCCAGATGTGGCAGCTTACTAAACTATAATGTTGTTGGTAGACAGATAACAGTTGGACTCACCACTGTTTTCAATGAAGCAGCGATGGAAAATGTAGCCACCACCAGCAGCAACACATCAGTTTCCCAAATGTTTGCCATTGACTGCAGCGGTGGAATAAACTGGATGTTGATTTTTTTGGAAGCCACAGAATAAGTCCAGGATCAACCAGTATTATGCAACAAAAATAAAAGAAAATTAAAAATGAAAGAAGGGATGGACATTACTAAAGATCTGATAATCAGTACTTCATAAGAATCATGGAAATTAACCAGGAGTTCATGAAGAACTGTATTTGACTAGTTTTCCTGTCTCCCAGCATCATTTGGCTAGATATTTCCATGTAATCTATATAAATCGATATGTATTGAGACCTATGGATTTTATAAAATGTTTAACCCAAACCTTAATCTTTTTGTTTGCTTGGGGAACCAAAGTCTTATTTGATTCTGACAAACACAGCAGTACCTGTAATGCACGGTAATACAAATCACACATGTGAGATCACACATATGTGGACTCCATTGATTCTGTAACTCAATAACCCAAACCAAAATCCTGTTGCTTTCTCACACATATGCCAATACAAGTATCCTACACACACACACACACACACACGCGTTATGCTGGTTTGGTCGGCGGTGGGCTTTGTCCTGTGCCAGGTGCGAGGGCGAGCAGTAGAAGCAGTGGCACTGTGTGTGTGTGTGTGTGTATGTGTGCAGCGTTCCAAAGCAGCCTGCAGGAAACTGGATTACGTTCGGGCTCCAAAAGGGAGCAAAGTCCCCACGCTCCGGCTTTGTCTGACAGAAAAACCTGTTTACATGGATCTTTCCACAAAAAAAGGGAAGAAATTAACAGCATAATCGCTCCCTGCTCCGCCTGACTACTGCCTCTTTCCATCTCTAATTGACAGGGATTGAGACGCTATTGTCAGGTGCTGTAGATTCTGGTTATGTTAGATTGCTGAAATAAATAAAGAGCTGATGCCTTCCAGCCAAAGGCACTTCAGGGACAGCAAGTACAGACTGGGCACAGTCATTGGAGCTATGGCTATTTCTGATCAAAGACAGCTATTGTGCAATGTTAAAGGTTAATGTGTACTGAAAAAAAATCAAAGACTGACAACGTACAAATGTGGCACGAAGCCATAAACTGTATGATGATCTAGATGCAATGCTGTTTCCAGGGAGAAATCCCATACATCCATTAACTGTATAACTAGCCAGGTACTTTATTAATCTCATACATTCATAAACTACATTAGTAGCAAGCAGGTTAATTAATTTTATGCATCCATAAAGTGAATTACTAGAAAGGTAGTTAATTAATCCCATGTATTCATAAACTGCACATCTAGCAAAGCAGTTAATAAATCTCATGCATTCATTAATTGCATTACTAGCAGGGTAGATTATTAACTCCATGTATTCATAAACTGCAAAACTAACAGGGTAGTTCATTATTCTCTCGCATTCACAGACTGAATAACTAACTGAATAGATTAGTCTTGGCTAAACTGCAGTGCCAATGGTGAGTCAAGATTGAAAATTTTGCACCACTTAATCTGGGTCTGGGAAACTGGCCCTGAAAGAGTTAAACACTCTAGTGTATTCACATAAACTGTATAACTAGCAAGCAAGCTTTTTAATCCCATACATATAGAAAGCAGGGTTATTAACCCCACGCACTGAAAAACTACACACTTAAAAAAGACGGTTCTTTAAGGGTTCTTTAGAGAAGAAAACGGTTCTTTATAGAACCATGAACACTCAAAGAACTCCTAAAGGGTTCTTTGCATCCTGAAATGGTTTTTCAGATTAATGGAGAATGTACTTTGGCTGGTTCTATAAAAAACCTTTTTTTAGCACACTAAAGGGTTCTGCTCTTGTAATGATGGCAAGCTTGTAGAAGCCCTTTTGGTGCTATATAGAACTCTTTCCATCTACAGCACATTATACATTAATCTGAAGAACCATTTCATGATGCAAAGAACGCTTTAGGAGTTCTTTGAGTGTTCATGGTTCTATAAAGAACCATTTTCTTCACTTGAAGAACCTTCTTTTTAAAAAGTGTACATAAGTAGCAAGCTAGATTATTTCTCGTGCATTCACTAACTTCATAAGTAACGAGCTACTTTGCTGCCCTATTTATTCTTAAAAGGCACAACTAGCAAGCCGGTTTATTAATCATGTGCCTTCAGAAAGGAACAAAACACAAAAACATGCAAGCAAAGTTGGTAAAAGTACACCTAGTTATTTCAGCGGCAACACAGCATGCCAAATGATGAATACTGCAAATAACCTGCTCATATCAGAACAGCTGACAACTTCCTTGTATTACTCAGATCTGTCATTTTTATACATTCATTCTTCTCTTGTTCTCCGATTACTGTTTACAGGAACCATTTCTGTTTGTGTAAGCAGATGACACGCTGTTCCTGTGATTTATGATTTATCAGCTGAATAGGATTTGGCAGCAAGTCACAGCTCTTCCTTTAAGCCTGGAATGCCCCTCCTCAAAGAAATATTTACCTTTCAATAAGGAAGAAACCCCAAATGTACTGACCTGATCTAGCTGATCAACATGTTTAGGAGCACATGAATAATCTACGATGACAAACCACAAAATTAAAAAAAACAAAAAAAACCCTGAGATCAGGTTAATGATGTAACTAGTAATCCAAATATTGCTCTACATGCAAAAGTTCATTCCTCTTCATGCATACAGAGCACTGCCTCTTTCAGCGCATTCACATAAGAGCTAAGTAGGAACTACGGGCAGAGGTGGACGAAGTACACAAATCATGTACTGGAGTTAAAGTAGAGATACCCAGGGTAAAATATTACTCCAGTAAAAGTAGAAGTCCTTACTCTAGACCTCAACTTGAGTAAAAGTACAAAAGTATTTACCTTCAAATGTAATTAAGTATAAAGTAAAAGTACTAAAAGATTAATTATGGCTCTGATGTCCTGGTATAATTTTTATAACAAGACTCGCTTCATGAACTCATTTTAGGTGAAAGTCCTCCAGCGTCTCTCTTGGTAAACCAGTCTTTTAATAGAACATCATTAATTAGTGACACTGACGTCTATTAAAATAATCATAAGCACAAAACACTGAAGGTAAACAGTTTCCATCAGGGAGAACCGAGTGGCTCTGAAATCACTTTTACAAACAAGCAAAGTTTCAGTTTAAGGTTACTTTGTAAATTAGTTACAAGTTTAATAAAAACTGTCTTTAAACTGAGGATCACAAATAAGCTTCCCTTTACTATATTGACCTGTAGGTCTCTGTTCATAAACATAAACTAACCCAAACTAATTTACTATGAAATGAATGTGTTTGTATAAATTCAGAAAAAAGAAACGTGCCAGTCACGACTGCATATGTGTACATATTTCTATACTGTGGTCTATTTACAGGTTAGGTTAGTTCATCATTGGTGCTCTTGCTTTGTGCTTCTTTTGTTTTAACATGTTACATTTTTATGCACACAAACACCAAAAGGAATGACAGATTTCTCAAAGTGTAGTGGAGTAAAAAGTAAGATATTTGACTTTGAAATGTAGTGGAGTGAAAGTAAAAAGTCGCCCAAAATGGAAATACTTCAGTAAAGTACAGATACAAAAAAAAAAACACTTAAGTACAGTAACGAATTACATTTACTCAGTTACTGTCCACCACTGACTACGGGTTAACTAGCCAGGGTCAACAGGGTTCAAATGGCTGCTGGCAAGAAAGAAAGAAAGAAAGAAAGAAAGAAAGAAAGAAAGAAAGAAATTTTTTAGGGCACAGATTAAAAAATTCAACAAAGATGTTCTCATTCCCTGAAACATGAAATCTAAAGTAAACAAAACAGAATCAGATAAACGAGGTTTATTTACAAAGTAAATTACTTCACTGCTTTGACACAGGTGGAGGATTGCTCACCTGTGCAAAGAATAAACTGAAGAATCTCTCAAATGGCTGCCAAAAGTACCACACAAACACAACAGAAACAGCATGATGTAGAGTAGTGCTAATTGAACTGGGACCACCAAGCTTTACTTTTCTTTGGCTATTACTATTTATGATTTTTTGCATAAACCTTACAGCCAAGCTAGGCTTTTATTTGAGGAAGTATATAGAAAATAACTGCGCCATTGGTGGATCTATGAAACAAGTTTGGGTCTCTTGAGTGTAGATTTATGTGGTCAACTATATATATATATAGTGAACATTACCTAGGCTATATTACATAAGCACACATTCATTACATTTTCCAAACTTATGTCCTGCAGGGTTACAAAATCAGCCTACAGCTTGACAGCAGTGTGGTTATCATTATACCTATTCCATCACCTCTGACAAGAGTATCCAGACCATTTACGTCAAGAAGAATGTGAAATTTACATAAAACCAGCAAACATACATAAGGACATAATTCTTCTCGTCACATTTAAAAGCAGACAGCTAAGATGTTGAGGAAAGACCCTAACCCTAAACCTAATCAGTTAAGCATCCTAGGCTAAAGCAATTGCAATGTCAGGCATGAAAATTTTTATCATTTCTATCTTAAATTTTATGACTTTATATGTGAAAGTAGACTTTTGCTTTGATATTTTGACATGGCTATTTTAGCTTTTGCAGTAAAGAGCAATCAGCAAGTTCATAGCAAGTTGTAGCTTAATCTATGTGAAATAAAAGGACCCAATAATAGAGCGGTTCAGTAGAAATTGTGGTTATAGTATGATGTCATGTTTAACTGTAAATAATCTGGCAAGAAAAATCAAACTGGAATGCAATATTAGTGTCTTGCTATGGTTGGCATGAAATAAAACATATATATATTATTACTGCACAATATATCATTTCACATTCGTTACTGTAATATCAGCTTTTGCAATATAGTTTGAAGACAGCAATATGCAAATGAGCTGAAAATCACAGTTCCAGATCACACATTTATATTGGTGTTTAGATTAATCAAGATGTTAACAAAATGGAACTATTTTAGGCAAAATACTGCCAGCCACTTTTTAACTATGTCGCATTTTTGCTTCACCAAATATAATGCAATTGCAGGATGCAACAATATAATTGCTAGTGTTTTCTCCATAATCACAAAGCTATAATTAATAAACTACATTGCAGGGTTATACAAAAATGGTCAGAGAACATCATTGGAGTTACAACTCATACCAGGATGAGAAGGAAAAGCCTTGACATGCTTTGAAAGGGGTCTTCTCTCAATCAAACTGTCTCACTCTCTCTCTCTCACACACACATACACACACACACACACCCACACACACCTACACACATACACAAAAGAAACACCTCACACCATGGTTTCATTGTCAGGACCGGATAGTTTGACCACAAGGCCAGTGAGCCGCTAAATCCAATTATATCCAATTACCCAGGACTCCTTATACCAAAGAAAGGGCATTATTTCTGGGATAGGGAGAGAAGATTGGAAGAGAAGCATGTGTGGTCTCTATAGGCCACACTCCTTTAGTGGCCCAGTCATCCCCAGAGACCTCAGAATGGAAGGAGAGATGGATTTGGACTCCCTGAATTGGAACACCAACACAGCAGACTAGAGGAGTGTATGTGCTGCATTTCTGTCAGCAGTCAGGTCAGGAAATACGTGTATCAAATTAGTCTTGACTGATAAAAATAAAAAATAAAAAATAAAAACCTCTTGACTTGAATTTATAGAGCTCTGCACGATAAGAACTTTTTTTTAGCACATTAAAGGGTTCTGCTCTTGTAATGATGGCAAGCTTATAACAATAGAAGAAGCCCTTTTGGTGCTATATAGAACTCTATCTACAGCACATTATACATTAATGTGAAGAACCATTTCATGACGCAAAGATAACTTCATAACAATAATAGGCTTTAATAACAGAAGACTACAGCTTAGGGTAACACAGTGATTTCAGCCTCTTTATTATTGGAATAAGAAGCAGTTTATGGACTGTTATAACGTTATTCACTAAACTCACACTAAAAACGATCAAAACACTCCAAGAAAACAGATACAAGTTTCCAGAAACACACAGTTTATTTCCCCTGGTTGAAGCAGATTTGTCTGTGGTGTTACAGCAATACCTGACATGCTGAAATGGGTTAAGGGATTAAAGTGCTGTGATATTGATATTCTCTGCATTGTTCTACGTGAGCTAGTAGTCAGTGGCACATATACAGGTATTTCCTTCTTCTATTAACCATCAGTGCCTCCTCTAAGCCCACCATACCTAAAAAGAGTCACCCCCCCCCCACCCCCACAATACTGTTGTCAGCCAGCAATGGGTGAACAATAATATATTGTACATAATCCCACAAGCGTACAACTGTATGAAGTTTTCGTTGTCATTTCCAACCTGCCTCACATTTCAAATGGGACACTCAGAGTTACACAGTTAACCCAAACTCCATCTTAAATTCATTATGTTGAATAAGAAACAACAGTTGCTATGAGAAATAAATACAAAAATGACAGAGCATAGATAAGTCACTTTGTCCAAAAACTGTATATACTATAAAACTATCTTATATATCTTTGCTGTCACATCAAACCCTTCTAACTCTATTTTTCTTCAGTTTCTATTTTTCAACACCATTTGACAACAGATGCCCTTTACAGTGTGTGAACATTTCATGATGAATGGGCAGAAAGATAAATGACCAAGAATAAAACCTCATTACACAACGAATTAGTTTTGACCTTCTCCTGGGAGGTTACAATTTTGGTGATACACAGTCTTCTGGCAGCAATGATATGTCAAAATTCTGGTGAAATTCACACAAAGTAATATAATTCAGCTGCCACTTGCTAAAATCTAAATTGTGCATTCATTTGGAAGGGACTGAAAACAATTACTTTTTGGTGGCAGATATTCAGTATGCGAAACTGGCCACAGCAGTTGGTCATACCTGGCAACCCTCCCAGGTTAGCATACTAGCAAGCATATGCCCTATTCCATTCCATTCCATTCCGTTCCATTCCATTCCAGAAACAAGTAAACATGGTCATGAATAATCAAAATAAAAGTTTACTCTGTTGAAGAAAACCTGCAGAGAATTGGCTAAACCTGCAGTACAAGCAGATATAAAGTTCAGTCTAATACAAATTAGGGTACTCTAGTAGTTGTTAGCCGAGTAGTCCATGCTTGATTGACCTAGTTACTATCTGTCTAAGAATTTGAAATTTTGGCGAAACATTTCAGTGTAAATACATTGGAAATATTGCAAAGATAATTCCAAAAAGGTGGCAAACGTTTTGGCTCAGGGTGAAATCAATCCTAAAAGAATGCTAATGATGCTGCTTAGCTTAAAGAGCCCATGTCCTACACTTTTCTTGTAGTATAAGCAAAGCCCTCTTATAACATTTGTGTGGTTTTATGTATTAAAATGGGCATAATTCACTTTCACATTACAATTTCCTCGCTTTATCCCTGAGAATTAATCAGTTTTACTGCTGAGCCTTTAAGCCTGATATACAGTACTGTGCCAAAAGTTTTAGGCATTTAAGCAAGTTTTTAAACAATTTACCTCAGCAGTGAGTTTATCACAGAATACATTAGAATAAAATCATATTCATAATTCAAATAAACATAAAAACAATAAAAAGTAACAAGAATTTCTTGGGTCCATATTTTTCCTTGACACCTTCACAGCCACCACAGAGACGTGTTAACATCATCAATTACATCATGGGCACAATTTACTGAAGCACTGATTGGTCAAACCAGGAGTTTCTTTGTAACTACATATAATACTGGGCTTCCTCCAGGAACTGCTATGGAAGTAATAGGTGAATACTGGGCTGTAATAGTGGACTAGGTAGCGAATGATATGTTTTAAAACTTTGACAAGGTTACTTTAACTCCTTTATTTAAAAAAACGCAAGGAAAATTAGGTTTTCTCTGTATGAGCCTATTAAAGTTAAAACATCTACTACTGCTGGATATTAAAATTATATGGACAGCTTTAGGTGGGATAAATGATGGATATTCAGATCAAATGTTAGGAGTGAAATTTGAGAGATGGGATCAATGTCCCTAATATTACATATGGCCCATCAATCTGAATTATGTTCAGCTAGGGAACAGACCCAGCTCGTTTAGGCCCAGGCAACAGGCATTACAGTGCAGTTAACAGGCATAGGTATGTACACTAAAAAGCAATCAAATGTGTACCCACTGAAACAGATCACATCAAAAATAAATATGTAACCACACAATTATATTTAAATAGTATAGCAACATGAATGTGATATCCAAGGGTTCTAAGAGATCAACTGTTTCAATATACCAATTGATTAAACTATTTTAAACTGAGGTTATGGCATAAGACACTGGCACATACAACATTGTGCAGATTGTCTGGCAAGCATGTGTAAAAGAAAATACGCACAGCCCAATGGGCAGACGGCTATAATTTCTGGATTTATAAGTGCTTTTCAGATTTTGCTGACAGATTATTAATCATTTATCTAAGAATACTCAAGCAGTTCTCAATTTTGACAATGTGACAAAGTCATATATTCCTTTATTCTGTTTTGAGCTCATTTCCTTAATCATGGCTTAATTTTCTTTATTAAAACACTTAATTGAGACATTGCCATGTGTCAGCGTTGATTACACATCGCACTGAACTGCTAAAGCTGAATAAATGTAAATCAGTCAGTTTATGACAGCAGGGGACAAAAAAAAAAAAAAACCTTCTGCTTCAATATTAGCACAAAGTTGGCACCTCAGTGAATCCCTCACCTCTCTTACTTGCCTTCTAGACACACCACCTCAAAGGCTGCAACAGTTATTTCAAGTTTAATTCCTGAAAAAAATATCCAAGAACATTGCTTAGCATTTGAAAACACTTGGTTGGATGAAGGTGTATAAATGATCAATGCCATTTCCACTTCATTTCTATGATCAATGCTATCTCAGCAGGGCTCCTGTCCACACTGTGACTGGGGTTTTTAAACAGGCACCATCTGCTGGGTCCCTCAGGGAGATAAAAAAAAAAAAAAAACTGTGGGAAGAGATGCGGACGCCATTGGGGGCCTGACAGAGTGAGAGTGTGTGTGGAATATGAAAATTATGTTGAGGAGATTCGGAACAGCTAGGTATAGATTGTAAATACCCCTGAAACATAAGCATTTGTTTGGGAGAGGACAGGAGCTCCCGTCACAAAGACTGCACAACCACTGAGTGTTTCAGTAGGAAAAGCATCTAAAGCGACATCCGCATTTAGATCTGTGGGAAAGACATAAATAGGGTTGAAAATTGATGTTGAAAACAAACATTCAGTGATTCAGTGACTGTGTACCTGGTGTATGAGCATTAATTATTATCATTCATTTCATTGCCAGACAAAGTCATTCTGTAGTGTCAAGAAAAGTCAGTTTTTTAAAGCAATCCGCAGGGATATTATTCCACACCTCTGAAGTTCAGTCTTAGAAGTTGGTTGCATTTTCTGCTTCACACCAACCGAATAATCCCAATTTTAGAACAAACATTTAGACTCAACAGTTCAGAAAACCTTACACCACATGTCAGATGTTCCGTTTCCATGTTCCAAGATTTGTACCTTTTTAATCATTTCCTTTTTTCAGCAATGGCTAATTGATAGAAACGCATCCTTTCTGACCCAGATTGTTGATATATCCTTTATGAATGAAGGGCAGCTAAGATGAATTAAGGTAAACCTGAGTAAATGTTAGTGCCTCTTTGAAGGGGAACGTAATGTCAGTGACTCCTTTAGGAAGAGTGTTTGTTGGGAAAACCCAGTTGTAACTCTGAAGACTCAAAGGAAGGAAGGAAGAGTTAAAGTAACTGTAGGTGTATGAAAGAAAAGAGTGGACCGAATTAAATACTGACAGTTTTTGATATTATACTTGTTTTGGGCTATTATATGTTTCCTGCTTCTTTTCTGACACTGAAAAATAACTAGAATAACTTTCTAAAATAGAAATTAAATCAACAAGCGGTGGGCTCTGACTTTTGCACAGTAGGATCTAACATTGCATTAAAAACGCATGTGTTGAGCATTTGTTATCCATATAAAAACTATTGTATGGATGTTGTTTTGTTTATAGAACATGCATTCAGGCTCGTTTTGGACTCGCCCCGTGTTATTTTTATTACACAGTGTTTTACAGTCGGTATGAATGACAAATGCATGCTCTTAAGTGCAGGGGCATAAATATACACGTAAGACTGCCAAGGTGTGTGTGAGCACTTCTTTCTGTGTAAATGTGCCTGCGCAACTGTGCGCGAGATTGTTTGCCCATGCTTGCTTGCATGATGTGTGATCTCTTGCATGTGAATGCGACTGCAAGCTTGCGTGTGAAGTGTTGGTGTGATTGTCCAAAGTGTTCCTGCCTGTTTAGTGGTATGTGTGTGTGTATATATATATGTGTGTGTGTGGTCGTCTCTGTTATCTCTCTTTGCCAGGCTCGCTCAGTGCACAAACACTCCTCAAGCCGCAGGCTGTCCATCAGCCCATCACATGGGCCTGGCAAAATGTCACAGAGAGAGAGAGAGAGAGAGAGAGAGAGGAAGAAGAAGAAGAAGAGAAAAACAGAGAGAGACAGAGGAGAAAACAGACAGACATGGAGCGAGAGAGAAGGAGAAAGAGAAAGAGAGAAGAGAGAGGGAAAAGAAAGATAAGGAGTGAGTCAGGGACTGAGAGACATAGTGAGAGAAAGAGAAATAGAGAGGATGGAAAAGAGAGAGGAGAGAGAAAGGTGAATAAAACAAACTGGAGAAAAAGGAGACAGCAAGAGAGACAAGGAGAGAGGGAGACAAGGGAGGAGAGAGAAAAGAAGAAGAGAGAAGGGAGGAAAAGAGAAAAATGGGAAGGGAAAAGAGAAAGCAATGGGAGTGTAAGAATAAAGGAGAGAAGATGACGTAGAGGCGTGATGGAAAGAAAGAATGGAAAAAGAAAGAAGGGGAACTTAAATACAGAGATGTAGAGAGGGAGCCCACAAGGTGTCATTATCTCTCCATCCCACTCAGTCAGTCACATTCTTCAGTGCTTTCTCTCTCTGTCTCTCTCCCTCTCTCTCTAGTGAGATTATTGATAGGCACAGAGCAGGCGAGTGGGATGAGTTGTCGTGACAGACATGAACTTGAGGAAGAACAGAATGCTGACAGCTTTGCTGTAAAATTAGAAAGCACCTCTAAATGTATGATTTGTCAGAGAGGATTTCTTCAACTGTCACTGGGCATGGACACTGCCTTTGCATTTTGGAGTGTCCACTCTAGTTTGACACGTTAAAAAATCAATCATGTATCTTGTCTATCACATGATTAATTCTATTTATTTATTTATTGTTAAGTATATGTGAGTTGACCATTTGCAAAAAAAAAACCAAAAAAAAAACAGGCTTACGTTCATTAGTTACTGTTGCCATGTCTGTCAATCATACTGGCCATATGTATACATCTAATCTATAAGACTTGTACCAGCAGACTAAACACAAAGAAAAAATGATAAGCACACAGAGGAGTAACTCCGAAAACTGGTTATGTTTAAAAATGTAACTGCCTTTACAAGATGGTTCCATACAGATATACATGGTTAAGAAATGTTGATATGAATGTAGATTAAGTTCGGTTTCCACACCGTTTACATTCATCATACTGAAGAGTCTTACATGCAACTTTAGTTGCTTGAAATCTACATGAAACTGAATTGTGCTCGAGTTGCACAGTTGCAAGCATCTCAACTTTGTGAGTTGTGTCGAGCAACATATTTTCAAATTTTACTGGATCATTGGAAAAGAAAGACAGGCGATAGCTTATTGGGTGGTTAAAAATGGATCCCCTCACTCTTGATTCACTCAGTGCTGGTATTTTTTCAAACTGTCAGTTTCCTGAGCGCAACAGGAGGTATTAAAGGCTACTGTTCCTCAAAACAGCTGTTTTAACTATCCAGTAAATGGTAATAGCTGTTTAAATAGCTGCTTGTGTAAACTACACATTGTGGGTGACTTTATACAGCGAGAAAGATGAGAAATATGAGCTGCTAATTTGCCTAATTTGTTAGAGTAACTGAAAGTTGTGAAAGTTGCGTGCAACTTTGACCATCTTTGAACACAGCTTTGTGTAATGGTCAAGCTATACAGAGTATAATGTTGTAGGTTATTCCCAACATACAACTAGCTGCATGAAAGTTTCCCAATGTAAAGCCAGCCTTAATGACTGGACATTGAAGCAGCAGGCCTTCATGCCTATCAAGATATCAGAACTGAGCTGTACCTTCAATTAAATCTAACACTGGAGCTCACCTAAGCTGTGAGGATATGGTGAGAGAAGAGAGAAGGGAGGAAGTAACACTTAGAAATGACTGTGAGCCAATCATTATCACCCCCATATTCATCAATAAGAAATTTCTCTTGGTGTGGGTGTCAAACATAAACTGCTGTAAAAATATTCATAAAATAATAGTCTTACCACATTGTGATTTTGATAAAGATGATGTCCAGGTCTGGACTCTGGGGTGAACGGTTCATTGTTCTGAGAACACCAGCAGCTCCTTAAACTGATCTGCAGATTTTTGTTTTTCGGTAAGATCTTCTTGACAACCACACATCATTTCAGTCCCAAAGCATTGAGTTATCTTCTCACAGTGGAAAGATAGGCAGAAACATCTTTTCAGATCTGAACTAGAGCTTGATTTTCTCCTCTCTCTCACAGATGAAAGCTTTAAGTGCTGTTTATCTGATGGGGACAGATTTGGTAGTCCTTCAGGTCTTGCATGGTAGTTAGGAGGCCCATTTTCTCTATAATCATGTTTTTGAACTCCAGTTTTTGTTCTCTTATTTTTCTTTTACCTTCCTTTCATTATAACAAGTGGATTATCTTTAATCTTCTCAGAAGCATCTGAAAAATGAATAATGTGCATAATTGGCCATTCTGACTAGAAATGGAATGAATGAAGGTTTCTGAACAATACTGTGACTGAAACTATAGAGGACAGATAAACTATTTCTTGACATGAAAACCGATCATACTAGCATGACTATTTGGAGCCATCACATGGACTGACTAATTAGTTAAACTATAGAATTTGACTGTAAAGTTGAGAGGTTGAGTTTGAGACATGCTACACATTTGTGTGTTTAATGGTAGACAAGATAGACAACTTTATAGCACAAACATCCTCATGCACACTCACACAATCATTTGACATCTACACACACACACACACACACACACACACACACACACACACACACACACACACATACACACACACACACAGACTCCAGCTCTCTGGACACCTGTTTCAGGTAGATTGCTCGGAGCACCCTGATGAGCGTCAGTAATACGAGACAGCTCTCTGACTGTGATGAGGAAAAGATTAGAATAGACACAGCAGGTCGCTGACAGCACAACACACACTCTGTTTTTCCTCTCACTCTCTGTCTCATACACAGACCAGTGCACTGACACACGCCTTATATCCACCATCTGTTACTGGAGGATTATTTCACTGTACAACCCTGCTTACAGCAGGACAAACCACAAACTCTTACTGCACAGAGAAATAATTAGATTAGATTACATTAAAACAGAATAGTGGACTAAAACAGAGCGGAATTACCACAATCTACCCTCTCTCTCAATTGCCATTGTGAAGCTAAATACATGCACTGTAGTGTACACCCATAGATATACAGTCTTTTCAACTACAAAGTACTGAAACCTTTGGTACTAGGAAACCGGAACTGTAATCAGAAAGCCAAAAAAACAGAAAACACACTTAAATCAGGAAATATACTGAAACGTTAAAGATAACATACTGAAACTAGACTATAACAACAAATACTGACACTGCACTGGAACCAGAAAGCGCATTAAAATAGAACTATAATGAGAAAACAATACCGTTCTATACTATAACTATACCCAGATAACCAAAAATGCACTAAAACAGAACATCAATCAGAAAACAAACTGAACCTGCTCTCTGAACTATTACAAAACACATTATAGCTGCTGTCCAACCATTCAGAAAGAGTACAAGAGTACTGAGCAGGCATCTGTGATGTCAATACCCTCTTCAGTGCACAGAGCGGGGATTGCAGAGGAATAAAAATTCATATAGATCACTATAACTATAATTACTTAGCTCAGATCATGAGTGAAATTCGCTATTAAACAGATTGAGTTCTCCACTGGATTGGATTCCACTCCTAACTCATCTCCCCCCTCCCTTTCTATTGACGTGCATCTGGCCCCACAAAGCCCTCTCATAAAAAAAAAAGAAAAAAAAAAGTGATGAATGATGAGAGGATGAGTGGAGCGGCTATCAGTCGAAGGGATAAATGCCTCCTTTGAGGGAGTAAACGAGTCACAGGAGAAACGAATGGCACACAACAGCTTTTCCTTCAGTCATGCCATTGGTTGTGCAGCTGGACAGCTGCTAAAGGATCTGATATTTGACTCTGGAGGAAGAAATAGTTTGAAATAATTTACAAACAGTAAATTCAGAACCACAGCTGTCATAGAGACATAGGGTTAAGCTGAAAATTCTCTGTCTAACTTACTGAGAGAGAAAGAAAGAGAATGACAGATGGAAAATATGTAGAATAATGGCATAACAGCCAACTTTTGTATTCTTTCTTCTTTCTCTCATTCTTTCTTTCCTGTTCTCTCAGCTTTTTCTATCAAACTATCATTTATAACATGAACCACTCATAACAACCACAAGGGGTATAATCAGAGGGGGGGGGGGGGGTAATTCAGATCGAGTTTGTCTCGAAACCTGAACACCTTTGCTCACTTTTTGTGATCAAACTACAGACTAGCAGCAGTTGGAACAAAACCCTGGGTAGACTTTTTACTTTTTGGACTTGAATTACCACCTCTAGGCATAATGCAATACACCCAATTCTATTCAATATGCAAGATATGTATCTGTATTGAAATTTAAAAAGTTTCAATTTGAGACAAGGGACAGACACATGAGCATGCAGAGTGTGAACTCTATCCTGTGGTGTAGTCTAAGGTTTAGGAATATCACTGCTTGTGATGGCAGTTTTGCAAATATTCAAGACAGATCCCTGTTAGATTAATATACAAATGAATTTAACCCATAACTGACCAGTTGAAGTGGCATGAAGACAGAATAATCAAATAAGGATGCAAGTCTAATTCTGTAATCTTTCAAATTAGTGTTTGCGTGCTCAAAAGTAATCTTGCATAACTGAGAAGCACATCTGAGTCTGGTAAGGTTAGTGTAGAGTTCATATATTCAATCAGTGATTCAACCACTGTATCCTCCATATTCTGCTGCCTGGCCTTTTCCTGTTTACTGCTGTATGCCACCTTTTTTATTGTGCTGCAGTGGGAAAAAATGTATGAAATATTCAACACCTGTTCAATATCTGCCTGGAAAGAGGGTGGGGTGAGACTGTGTGTGTGTGTGTGTGTGTGTGTGAGTGTGTGTGTGTGAGAGAGAGAGAGAGAGAGAGAGAGAGAGAGAGAGAGAGAGAGAGAGAGAGCTTGTGTGTGTGTGTGTGTCTGAGAGAGCAGGAGAGAAAGAGAGAGTGAGCACAAGAATGATTGCTTTAAGAGCTCTCTGCAGCACTGGTCGTGCACTAGAGAAAAAAATGGCAGCACAGAGAGAGAGAGAGCGCGCGCGCGAGCGAGCGAGCGAGAGAGAGAGAGAGAGAGAGAGAGAGAGAGAGAGAGAGAGAGAGAGCGCACGCGCGAGCGAGAGAGAGAGAGAGAGAGAGAGAGAGAGAGAGAGAGAGAGAGAGAGAGAGAGAGCGCACGCGCGAGCGAGAGAGAGAGAGGGGAAATCCAGTGAGAAATGCTTTATTTGACTACACAAGATGATAAGAATTTGTAATCTACTAAAACTAAATGTTCATACACAGCAGAATATGCAGAATAAATCACAGACTGGCTAAATGAACTGAATGCTAATCTGAGCTGTTCATATCTGAACTGAATATAAAGAATGAGCTAAGGAATGGACCACTGTTTCTCCCTCCTTCACACAGTTCTATGCAAAACTGTGGGCTCCCCAGGTCAAAAAATACGTTTACTAGATTTTAGAAGTAAAAATGAGTTCACATCCTATACAGACAACACGCTTCTACACAGGTTTAGTGCACTGTTCACTATTTATTTGCTGAATTTAATAAACCGAAAAAAAAATAAAACATAAAATGTGGCTCTAACCGTGCTGATACTTCACTATAACATCACAGCTTTATCACAAGCACAGCATCACTCCACTGAGGTGCCATTGCTAAGCAATGACTTTGACAGCTGGAGCAGAATCTCAAGGCATTTGAATGTTTTTACTTCCTACTTTGCGCACAAACAGGTAATGGATACTTTTAATATCACATTTGACCGACAACTGATTTAGTCAGACTCTAAAGACGAGACTGCACTAAATTCTCAAACAGCCAGCACCACTGAGCAGCTTTTCAGTCAGGAGCTGTGACAGAATAATAGCTAAACAACCTGGAATTAGTCAGATGAACTCAATACCATTCGCCAAACAAGATGCTTTACAGACTGGCTAGATCAAAACAATATTAACATTGATGTGGTAAAAAAAAAAAAAAGGAAAAAAAAAAGACAACACTGAGCTAAACTTGATATTGTGGCAGTTTTGTGCAGCAAGTGAGCAGAGTTCATTGCTCTGACATAGCTGCTAAAGCTGCTTGTTTAGGAACTATAATTTAGCGGAAGGAACTAACATAAAAGCATACTATGTCATGTTCACAGCCCAGTTTATTTATTACTTTATTTATTTACCTGTTGCATAAAAGCAATAGAACACTTGAGGTCATGTGTTATCACAAATAACATCAGAGGTTATTCATGATTACACACAAATTGTGTTATGTGTCACAGTTGTGATGTTATTTCACAATAGCACACTCCCTCACGTGTTCAATTGCTTAAATATGACCTTGTTATCTATGTCCATATTGTGTATACATGTGCACTACCTGCACCAATTAGCTGCATAATATGGGACTGTGGATATTACCAGTGTCAAGTTTGCACACCCAAGTTGTACAATAACCACAGAGGATGAGAAACGCTAAAAGTATTTTGGTATTACTTTTGAATTCATCGCAAATAAAGATAAAAACATAGTGCAGTTATTCCCAAGCTACAAATAACTGCTGCAAACCCAACAAGCAGTCTATCTTTTAAAGCATCTAATCAAAGACTGCATGCTCCAGGGTGAAGAAAAGAGACACAATCTCAGCTAAACAGGCCAAACTTGTAATTTGTGTAGATTTTGGATGGCAACCTCAAATTAATAAGATTACTTTTTCAGGAAGTATTAAGTAAAGCAATCCAGATACAGTTTGAGGGAAAAATTAGTCATTTGTAATGGATTACTTTAGTAACTACTCTAGCACTCATACACCTAGACGCAATTGAGAACCTCTTTAAAAGTATTTCCTTCCAGTTTAAAGACTTAAAATGCATAATAAAAAGGGTCCAATACTTGTAACATGCACTTGCTGTCCAATTATGCATATACAAGTGTATACATTAGCAACAATTTTATGGATAACTGAAACATCTAAAGCAAAATTTTTGTATTTTTTGCATTTGTGTAATTCCAAACATTTAAGGATGCTAAATATCACTGGTCAGGAATCAATACATTTCTCTATCAGTCTATTCTACCACTCTGAGACCTATTCTGCCTCAGACAGAGCGTTTGCTGGTCACTGACTTAAAAGATGAAGGCTAAAGCAGTACTTTTATTCAGCAGTTACTCTAGCAACAAACCAATCAACAACAAACAATGGACATCTAAGGCAGTTAAGGCCAAATGTCCTCATATTTTTACAAACACCATGCAGGCAATTGGGTGCAGAGACGAGAGAACTCCAATTCAAAAGCATGGAACACAGCCATTCTTTACTACTTTGCTACAATGAAAGTCTGCAGTTCAAAGGTGCTTTCTGAGCTCTGTCTAATTTGTTAAATGGTCTATAATTAGCTAAACAGAGATCCGAAGGCTTTACACATCAAAGGAACACAAACCTTCTTAAAGCAGTCTGAACGTCTCTATGGAGAAGACCCCAACTACTCTCTCTTTCATTTTACTCCTCTAAAATTAGTCAGTCTCTCTCTCTCTCTCTCTCTCTCTCTCTCTCTTTCTCTCTGTGGTGGTTGTGATCTTTATTTTAGTGGCTGTTGTTGGACCCAAGAGAATCCTCTTCCATTAGAGGTATCAGCTCACTGATTGATTACTAATGAACTAATACTACAGAGTTAATTAAAACCACTGCTGTAATGATCACAAGAGATCACATACACCCAAGGTTTATAAATATATGCACAATATTTCCAAAGGTATTCGCTCGTCTGCCTTCACATGCTTATGAACTTGACTGACATCCCATTCTAAAATTTAATATTATGTCAGCTCACCCTTTGCAGCGATAACAGCTTCAACTCTTCTGGGAAGGCTTTCCACATGTTTTATCAGTGTGTTTATGGGAATTTTTGACCATTCTTCCTGAAGCACATGTATGAGCTCAGACACTGATAGACAAGAAGGCCTGGCTCGCAGTCTCCGCTCTAATTCATCCCAAAGGTGCTCTATCGGGTTGAGGTCAGGACTCTGTACAGGCCAGTCAAGTTCTTCCGCACCAAACTCGCTCATCCATGTCTTTATGGACCTTTCTTTGGGCACTGGTGCGCAGCCATGTTGGAAAAGGAAGGGGCCATCTTCAAACTGTTCCCACAAAGTTGGGAGCATGAAGTTGTCCAAAATCTCTTGGTCTGCTGAAGCATTAAGAGTTCCTTTCACTGGAACAAAGGGGCCGAGCCCAATTCTTGAAAAACAACCCCACACCATAATTCCCCTCCACCAAACTTTAGAAGTGTGATTTGTCACTCCAGAGAACACGTCTCCACTGCTCTAGAGTCCAGTGGCAGCGCTTTACACCACTGCATTCGACGCTTTGCATTGCGCTTGGTGATGTAAGGCTTGGATGCAGCTGCTCAGCCATGGAAACTCATTCCATGAAGTTCTCTATGCACTGTTCTTGAACTAATCCACAAAGTTTAGAGGTCTATAGTGATTGACTCTGCAGAAAGTTGGTGACCTCTGCACATTATGCTTCTCAGCATCTGCTGACCCCACCCTGTCATTTTATGTGGCCTACCACTTTGTGGCTGAGTTGCTGTCGTTTCCAATGGCTTCCACTTTGTTACCACTGACAGTTCATTGTGGAATATTTAGTAGCTCGGAAATTTCACAACTGGACTTGTTGCACATGTTGCATCTTTTCACGGTACCATGCTGGAATTCACTGAGCTCCTGAAAGCAACCCATTCTTTCACAAACGTTTGTAGAAGCAGTCTGCATGCCTAGGTTCTTGGTTTTATACACCTTTGGGCAAGGAATTGACAAAAACCTGAATACAGTGATTTGGGTGGGTGACTGAATAGTTATTACATATTATATTGTAATATTATAAATAGAATTACATAAATATATATATAATTTCCAACATTATTCAGTTTATACAGTGGGTTGCAAAAGTATTCAGCCCCCTTGAACTTTTCAACCTTTTGCCACATTTCAGGCTTCAAACATAAAGATATGAAATTGTAATTTTTTGTGAAGAATCAACAACAAGTGGGACACAATCGTGAAGTGGAACGAAATGTATTGGATATTTTAAACTTTTTTTAGAAATAAAAAACTGAAAAGTGGGGTGTGCAATATTATTCGGCCCCTTTACTTTCAGTGCAGCAAACTCACTCCAGAAGTTCAGTGAGGATCTCTGAATGATCCAATGTTGACCTAAATGACTGATGATGATAAATAGAATCCACCTGTGTGTAATCAAGTCTCCGTATAAATGCACCTGCTCTGTGATAGTCTCAGAGTTCTGTTTAAAGCGCAGAGAGCATCATGAAGACCAAGGAACACACCAGGCAGGTCCGAGATACTGTTGTGGAGAGGTTTAAAGCCGGATTTGGATAGAAAAAGATTTCCCAAGCTTTAAACATCTCAAGGAGCACTGTGCAAGCGATCATATTGAAATGGAAGGAGCATCAGACCACTGCAAATCTACCAAGACCCGGCCGTCCCTCTAAACTTTCAGCTCAAACAAGGAGAAGACTGATCATAGATGCAGCCAAGAGGCCCATGATCACTCTGGATGAACTGCAGAGATCTACAGCTGAGGTGGGAGACTTTGTCCATAGGACAACGATCAGTGGTACACTGCACAAATCTGGGCTTTATGGAAGAGTGGCAAGAAAAAGCCATTTCTCAAAGATATCCATAAAAAGTCTCATTTAATGTTTGCCACAAGCCACCTGGGAGACACACCAAACATGTGGAAGAAGGTGCTCTGGTCAGATGAAACCAAAATCGAACTTATGTTTGGCGTAAAAGCAATACAGCTCATCACCCTGAACACACCATCCCCACTGTCAAACATGGTGGTGGCAGCATCATGGTTTGGGCCTGCTTTTCTTCAGCAGGGACAGGGAAGATGGTTAATATTGATGGGAAGATGGATGGAGCCAAATACAGGACCATTCTGGAAGAAAACCTGTTGGAGTCTGCAAAAGACCTGAGACTGGGACGGAGATTTATCTTCCAACAAGACAATGATCCAAAACATAAAGCAACATCTACAATGGAATGGTTCACAAATAAACGTATCCAGGTGTTAGAATGGCCAAGTCAAAGTCCAGACCTGAATCCAATCGAGAATCTGTGGAAAGAGCTGAAAACTGCTGTTCACAAACGCTCTCCATCCAACTTCACTGAGCTCGAGCTGTTTTGCAAGGAAGAATGGGCAAAAATTTCAGTCTCTCGATGTGCAAGACTGACAGAGACGTACCCCAAGCCACTTGCAGCTGTAATCACAGCAAAAGGTGGCGCTACAAAGTATTAAAGCAAGGGGGCTGAATAATATTGCACGCCCCACTTTTCAGTTTTTTATTTCTAAAAAAAGTTTAAAATATCCAACAAATTTCGTTCCACTTCACGATTGTGTCCCACTTGTTGTTGACTCTTCACAAAAAATGTCAATTTCATATCTTTATGTTTGAAGCCTGAAATGTGGCAAAAGGTTGAAAAGTTCAAGGGGGCTGAATACTTTTGCAACCCACTGTATATATATATATATATATATATGTTTTATTTGTTACAGAGTAGTCAAAGAGCAAGTAGTGGTATCATGAAAGTATCTATACTCCATTTTCCAGTTGGTTCTTGATGTCTAATGATTACATCTGGAGTTGAACATTCAGGTGCCTGCCTGGTTAGATATGTTCCAGGTAGTAATCTTCATTCTACAGTAACACATTTCTACAGCAGGTACTGATATATGTAAAGCACTCTGCTTGGCGGAGCTCCAAATCACTATAAGGATGAGCCTACATGCTCTGGAGGTGTATGTGTGTGACTGAGCTCTGAAGTGGGCTTATATGTGAGTGTCCTGATGTATTAGTGTTCCACTCAGGCTTACTCCCTTAAGCTTTCTGCACTCAAAAATTACATTTCCTTCTTATGTACATTTAGATTCTTCATCTTTCCAAGTGTATACAAGAAGTGGGCAATATAATATGTTACTGAGAAACATCACAATGCACTTTTCTGAGTATATCATGGTTATTCTCAGTAATTCTTGAACACTGAACTACATGTATAACAGCAAGACCATTTGTGAAGAAGAACTAAATAAAAAAGAAGTCATTTATTTTAATTTTCAGTCACATTTTTTATTTTTTAGCACTAGGAAAAAAACAGAAATGTATTTAATGGATAATTCCACAGAAACAGACTAAATGTAATTTCTTTTTATTTACCCTGTTCCATCATTACGGTTCATTCTTCTCAGAAGCCTTGTTTTCAGATGTGAAATGTTTTTTTTTCCCCATGCCTCTTTTATTCAAATGAAAAATTTACACTCATAAATCCATAAAATTTTACTCCACATCTCAGATGCCCACTTTTAATGCAAGGTTCTTTTTTTCTTTTTTTCTTTGCTTATTTCTTTAGCAAGAGCTTCTTGACAGCTACACATCCTTTTAGACCCACAGTTGTCATCTCACAGGTTAGCTTTTAAAGTCCTGCTCATCTTAAGGTGGCTGTTTTGATGGTCTATCAGGTCTTGCATGGTTGTTAGGAGTCACAGTTTATCAGACTTACATTTATTTGGAAATCAATTTTCACTTCTTTACACAAGTGGTTTTTCTTATATCGCATCTCCTTGGAAATATCTCCTTCAAGTCTTTTTTAGATGTACATGAGAAAGGAGCTGGAGTTTCCCTGAAGGGTAACATCAATGCGATCTTTGGGAACAGCATTTTTTTGGAAGGACACATCTGAAACTGGTCAGTTTTAACAGTTACAGTGGCAATAGGATGCACAAAAGTAAAGCGTGGACAAATTAAACAATTATAAATGTGATATACTTTGTTTATTTTTTCAGTGTATTTGTATAATTTTGTGTATTTAATGGCTATTTTGACCAGAAATTAAACACAATAGTGGTCCTTTACATGGTAAAAAAAATATACAGTCATTTTAAAATGTGGCACTCTGATGTTTGCAAACGAAAAAAAAAAAAAAAACGTATGTATCACTAAAATGTGTTCAGGCATTGTAATAATATACTTTTCATTCTCACTCACCTTTAGTGTACATGTGTGTTTAAGGTAGATACTTAGAATTTTATGTTTGAATAAACTTGTGTATGCACATAATCTCATTTAGCCTTTATGTAACCTTGGCTATAAGAAAGGAAGAAAAAAAAACACTATAATTAAATCTTTTGAAATACTCTGAAAGCCTGGCATCAAAACACTGTCTGGGTTGAATCCAGCACTCATCCTCAGGCCGATAATTTGTCCACTGTAATTACTTTAATAACATAATCATGTCATTCTAGAACATTTACAGCTGTGAGGTTGCCGAGTTACCAGGTCTCTGGTTGCCAAGGGAGACGGCAAACAAGAGTGTACGTATGTTCGCAAGATCTCAGGTGGAAGACTCTTGGGAACAGTTCATAGGTTTGTATACACTACACAGCCATAAGTATGTAGATACCTGACCACCACACGATATATGAGCTTTCTGGACATCTCATCCTAAAAACTTGGACATTAATTTTGTGCTTATAACAGCCTCCACAAGCCTTTATAGTATGCCTGGGGGAAGATTTACACATTCAGACCCCAGGCCCCAGATCATTATCCCTCCTCCACCAAACTTTACTATTGCCACTACGCTTTGTGGTAGGTAGGGTTGTCCTACTATCCGCCAAACTCAGATTCATCCAATAGATTACAACACAGTGAAGCATGATTTAACATTCCAGAGAGCATGTTTTCACTGCTCCAGAGACCAGTGATGGCATGTTTTATATTTGTGCATAGTGTTTTTAGGCTTGTGTGCAGCTGCCTGGCCTTGGAAGCCCATTTCATGATGCCCCCAATGCTCAAGTTCTTGTGTTGATGCTGCATCTAGAGACACTTTGGAATTCTGTAAAAAGCGATGGGAGATGTTTACATGCAGTGTACTATGGGCCCTGCTCTGTCAGTTTGTATGGTCTACTGTTTCAATTTCACCACAACAGGACTTACAATTAGCAGAGGCAAATCTATCTGACCTCTGGCAAAAGTGGCATCCTATGCCATGTTTAAAGTCACTCAGCTCTTTGGCATTACCCATTCTTCAGTCAATGTTTGTGGAGACTGCATGGCTACGTCCTTTATTTTATATATATACACTATATAATACTTTATATTTTATATATTTCTGAGACATTTTGTACCTTGCTTTGTACACTGGGGCTCAGTCATGCTGGTACAGAAAAGGGCCTTCCCCAAACTGTTCTCACAATGTTGGAAGCATAGAATTGTCCAAAATCTCTTATATGCTACAGTATTAAGTTTTGAAACTTTACACCACACTGTCCAACACTTGGCATTGTGCTTGGTGATGTAAAGCTTGCATGCAGCTGCTCGGCCATGGAAACCCATGCCATGAAGCTCCTGGCACAGTTATTGTGCTGATGTTAATGCCAGAGAAGTATTGGAACTCTGTAATTATCGAGTCAGCAGAGCGTTGGTGACTTTTGTACACTACACTCCTCAGCACTCAGAGACTTTGTAAATTTACGTGCTCTGTAGCTTTACATGGTCTGCCACTTCATGGCTGTGGTTCCTAAATGCTTCCATTTTTCAATAATACCACCTGCAGTTGATTGTGGAATATCTGTATTTCACAAACTGACTTGTTGGAATGGTGGCACGCTTTTACAGTAGCAAACTCTAATTCAGTGAGCTCTTTAGAACAACCCGTTCTTTCAGATGTATGGCTAGGTGTTTGATTTTATACACCTGTGGCAGTGGGACTGCATTCAATAATTAGCAGATGTGGCTCAATAGTGTGTATGTGTATGTATGTGGGTGGGTGTTTCTTCTCAAGAAATGCTTTGGTTTCAAAGACTGCAAAGTCATGAAGATAGCAATTACATTGTGAAAAAAGACAATAGGCATTGTTTTTCCATGTCTGTTTGTAGAACCTGATTAAACAAACAAGTTAGCACATTTGCAGAAAAATATGACTTTTACAGGCTGACATTTTCCTCACTCAGTGACTATATAGAGTTGCAGCTAGCACATCTAGCATCTCATTCAGTGTGAGTGCTTTTCTCTTATTATTGCTTTTTCTAACCTTCTGAAGCCATCCCAGCTTCTTATTTGTATTCCAGTGCTATGATACCGCCGATCAAAAAGGTTAATGTACCTTTTCATTGTAGTAAAACTTCCATTTGCTGTTAGTGTTTGGTGTGCTCTCAGGTCCTGGGCTGTTGAATTATAATGGTCAGTGGGTTTGAGCTCCGTGGGCGTACAAAAACACTCATCAGCTTTCGTTGCAAGCATTCATAGTCATTACCGAATCATAACTCATGCTGGCACTTTGAACTCTATTGGACTATTGTTTCATTTAATCAGATTTGCATTAAAAGCTTTTAAAAAGTGCCAAACTTATGAAAGTGTGCACTTGAGAGGATGACAATGAGTGTGTATATATGTGTTCTCCCACCCATTCATTTCAATGCTCTGCCTCAATGCAGTGACAGACTCTTGACTTGAGTGGCTCTGCTGTTTGACTGAATTACAGTATGAACGCATTTTAGACAGGTAATGTCAAAATTCAGCCTAACTGTGTTTCAGTACAGTTTTTTGTACAGTCAGTAATTTCACTGATAGGCAACAATACGACTACAAAAGTGCAATTTAAGATGGTACTTTGAACAAAAAGATGGAGTTTGTACAAAAATGTTCTGCGAAATAGGCATGAATGGTATTGGACTGTTCTTAGAAACAGTAACAACACACTTTTAACATACACAGCATATTAATACATCACCAATTTCTGAAAAAGTTGGGACATTGTGCTAAATGCAATAAAAGGAGAATACAGTGATGTGCAAATCATTTGAAACCCATTCCGTTGAAAATAGTAAAAAGGCAACATATTAAATGTTAAAACTGAGAAATAGTTTTTTGAGAAATACATGTTCACTTTGAATTTAATGCCAGCAACACATTCCAAAAGAATTGGTTTGGGAAGACAAAAAACTGGTAAAGTTGAGTAATGCTTAAAAATAACTAACACAGTACATCGCACCCAGAAATGCAAGTTAAAACTGTACTATGCAAAAAGAAAGCAAACACAGACATGATCCAGAAACACTGCTGCCTTCTCTGGACCCAAGTTAACTCACAATGCACTGAGGTGAAGCAGGAAAATGTCCTGTGGTCCAGCAGTCTTGGCTAAAGAGGACAGGGACCATCCAGCTTCTTATCATCACACAGTTCAAGAGCCAGTATTCATGATGATATGGGGGTGCATTAGTGCACATGGCAGGGTAGATGTGCACATCTGTGAAGGCATTATTAATGCTGAACAATATTTTCGGATGTCTTTTTCAGGGAAGGCTTTGCTTATTTCAGCAAGACCAGGGGTGAGGGGAGTTCAGATCCAACACACTTCTCTTTAATGTTTAGATGCCCCTGAAGACCTTCATCATCTGGATCAGGTGTGTTAAGATTTGGGCAGGAGCAAAACTCAGCAGGGTGGTAGACCTCCAGCAGCAGGATTGAGCGCCCCTAAACAAGACCACACTCTGTTAAACCACACTCTGCATGTATTACAACATCATGGATTTGTGGAGAGAGTCCTAGTGCTAAACTGCTCTGCCTGCAGTCAAGACCTGTCAACACTGAAAACATTGGTGCATTATAATTAAAAAACATAATAAAGGAGACCTTAAAGAGTTGAGCAGCTGAAATCCTATATAAAGCAAGAATAGAAAAACATTTCACTTGTAAAACACGAGTGTAATTGATCTCTTCAGTTCCCAAATGCTTAGAGTTTTTTTTAAAGACGAAGTAATGCAATAAGGAGGTAAACATGTGTCCTAACCAAAAAAACAACAAAACTTCAGTTTCAACATTCTATGTGTTGTCTTTGAACCATTTTCAATGATTCATTGAAAATTAATTTTCAATTAAATGTGTTTTTAAGCATTTTTATTGATAGTGTTTAATTGATTTGCACATCACTGCATTATTATTACTTACATGTCCCAACATTTTGGAAAAACACTCAAGGGTGTGTGTGTTATTGTGACCATCTTCATAGCTGTGATAATCTATTAGGACAAATCACACCTTCTATATTATTCATTATAACACATGAGCTTAAGTGTAGAACTGTGACAGATATTTGATCAAATTAGACAAATGAAATATTAGGCAAAATAAAAGCAGTTCAAAGAACTACAATCACATACTTCAGTGCATTTTTATTTGTTTATTTATTTGTTTAACCGAGCCTTCTCTACAATTTAATCATTGCTATTTGCACCCACTGGCTAGATCTCCCCCCCAAACATGATCCCACCAAGCTGAGAGGGGGAGGGCTAGCACAAGGTTCCTTTGAAACCTGAGTCATGAATCTTTTCAAATTGCTGCTACTACAACAGTACTGGACAGCTCAATGTGAAGGAGCATGCTTACTGGCTAGCATTATGCTGAGTGATGGGGATACTGTGGAATATCCAACCCACCCAAAGAAAAAGAGGACAATCACGCTTTTTTGGACTCCTGGCCACGAACGGCTATGAGTAAAATGGGGGTCAAACTTGCAATCTCCTGCTGAGTGCATCAGTTTTTAGCAGTCTGATGGGAAAGAGCTAGCGAGTCACCAGCAGCGCACAGCAGCAACACATCTAAAGAGAGCTAAAGATAAACTGTCGACATGTTTTGCAAAGTCAGCAATGTATGGTTAACCTTTTTTATGTCAGTCAAACAGTTCTTTCCTGTCAAAGCCATGGTGACATCTCGGCAGTAGATGGAGTTTGGGCTGTCGATACTCCTAACCTCCTGTATTAGAGCTTTAATTCGAGGAAATAATGTCAGTTTTAATTGGGTTTAGTCAAAATGCTTTTCCTGCTACTCTTGCTGGGAAGCATGCAATCTACATCAGCTGTTTCTGAGAATAAACAACAGCATGTGGTCTAGCGAGCCATTCCTCCAGAGAAGAATCTTATTAAACGTATCATCAAGAGTAATACAGCTAATACAGCACTTTAAAGAGTTTTTGCGCAAGATTTCAACATTTAGTTTTTAATACAGTGAACGTATGTTTATTTTGCCTTTCTACTCTACACTGACATTTAAATGAATGGAAGCAAGCCACGTGAATGTTTTCAAACTACTGTTAATGCAACAATACTGGACAGCTCAAAGTGCTTGAAGGAGATTGCTCCCTGGCTCACTGGATATATAGATAAGAATATAAGATAAAATAACAACAGAATATTCCTAATTCAGTATTAGACAGCTGGAGTGTTCTTCAGTAAGACAATGGTTTCAAACAGATCCATGACAACTGAAAGAATCATTTAAATAATTCAATGATTGTTTACAGTTAAAAAAATGGCATAATAAATATGTTAGTTGTCTTTACAATGTTATGATGGTCAGTTAATATATATACACTGTTTTAAAATGTTTGGAAAGTATCAAAAATGGCCCCGAAGCAAGTAATATAACCTGTTTTTGTGCTACATAGTACTTTTTCTGTGAGGACTGTAGGAAACAAAGGAGGGCCAGCTGGTGCAGATATATTCTGAGCCGGAGGTCAGCAAAAACAGCGTCTTCATTTCAGGCTCTGCATACGTTTGCTTGTTTGGGGAAGCTGCTATGTTGTTTGCATAGAACGGAGATCAATACTACTGAGAAAAATGAAGGCTCAATGGTTCTTACAGGGAAATGGTCCAGACAAACATGTAGATCCTGCAGTAGGCACGCACATATAAAGCTGAAGAAGACACACACACACATACACACACACACACACACACACACACACACACACACACACACACACACACACACACACACACACGCACACATATACACACACATTCACTAAAGTCTGTCTTTCTCACTCACAAGATTTACTACAAAAGTCAAAGCAAACCGAAAGTAGATCTAACAAAGAACTCATACACCCACTGAGCTTGGATGTGGATGCGTCTCACTCACACATACACTTTCACACACACTCTTCTTCATTAGGTCTCACAGCTCTCTAAAGCTGTTAGAATAAGCTCCTCACCTGAGCAAGTAGACAGGCGCCTTTCAGGTGAAAACACTTCCCAGCTGTTTCTCCACCCGGGAGCTTTCAACTTGCTCTAATTCTGTGTGAGTTTGTGTGTGTGTGTCCGCGTGTGGGTGTGTGTGAATGTGTGGATGTATGTTTTCTACTGCAGATTACTTCATTTACATTTTAAGGTTACATGTTTGGTATTAATGTAGCATGTAAAAGTTATGGTAACACTAATAAGAGTAAGAGTAATTTATATTACGAGGCTTAAGTGGCACAAATTTGTTGTTTTGCCTTAATGTGTACACAGATCTGATGTTTTCACAAATCTGAAATGAGTGCCAGTAAGTGGGGCTAAAGCATCTAAACCTTTTTTTTCATTCATTTAAATCTAACAATAAACATCGAACAGTTGCTCAGAGCAAATGATCTCGTCGATGAAACCACTCTGCTGGTTAATTTGTTGTTCATGACACATGATCATGGTCATTTCAGGTCACAGGTTCATTCACATTAACAACACATTTAAGTTACTTACAGGAATGTGAGCTGTTTGTAAGATCCAATCTGAGCAAACAATTTGAACTGAGCAACAGGGCTTGTAATGTGAACTCATAAGCCTAATAAGTAGGGTTTATAAATCAATGACATTGATGAATTGAAAGACATGGACTTAAGTAAGTGCTGTAAGGATGTAAGTAAGTGCTGTTAAAGTTGATAAGGGTTGAAATGACAAAACAATAAAACAATATATGCTGCTTCCATAATATTCCATAATAACCAGTTTACAGGAATAGATGTTGCTCACTGATCTTGCATGTTTTCTCAATGCAATCAGATAAAAAGAGAAGCTATATGCAACATCAACAGGTAAAGATCCAAATGGCAACACCAGACACAAAGCACAATATTTTAGCTAGTGTTCATTGTAATAACAACAGCAGTTTATTTTTGCTTTGAAGGCCTATAGAAAAGCAATGTTATTAAGAGCTAAATGTTAGGAAGGAGGGTAGGCCATGACGATCAGTTAGATGGTGTAGAAAAAAAATAAATAAAACGACTAACAACCTCTCAAGTCTAATATCATGTACAATCTATATCTATTAGTTGCTACAGGGCCATCATTTGAAAAACACTTCCAGCCAAAGATGAAGCTCAAAAACACCCCTCCCAGTCTAATGTGTTCAAAAATCATCTTTCGCCCAGCAGTGAAAGAAAATAATTCACCCTTTTTTTTCCTAAACATGACTCTCTTTTGAAAAAGCTGAAAAGGCCATGCCTACTCCTGACTCTTTAACACAATGTTCTCTTTCTTTCTGTTCTACTCATGGAAGTCTCCAATTTTCCAGAACAAGCTGTTCAAAACAAATATGCTGCAAAAAATGTAGCTAAACACAGCCAATTTCTATATTACTTATCCACCAAGGCCCTTTTTGTGCCTTCTAGCATTACATGAGCAAGACTCAGTTCCTCAGTGATAATCCGTGCTGGTCTGGCTGGAGCTGCTTAAGACGCAACACAGGTTGTAAATATGCAGGGCCACAGATATTCCAGGGAAAGGAGATGTTTATCAGGCAGCTCCATCTCAGCTTTAATGGCTGCCATCAGAAGATAAAGGGAGGATAAATGGATGGCAATTTCTTTTTCTATTAGCAGAAGTTATCATGGAAGCCCAGCTAAAATGCAGCCAGCCATACTGAAATGCGCTTTGGGTTTAAGTACCAGAGGAAGCATCGTTAAAGTTTCAAATTCTACCAGTTTTTTTCAATAACATTCCAGTGTGAAAATCAGCTCAAAATGATACTTCTCTCAATCCGCACTCAAGCCATAATGGCTCTGTTGGGTCGGAACCAAGCTATTAAAATCGGTGGATGCAGGTCGAGCGCTGAGTTCCTGATGAAGAAGTTGACACGTTTCCAGGTGATGTGCACTTTAGAGATTTAGCTGGCCCAGCAATGTTCTCTCAGCTTCTGTAACAGACTGTTCTGTTCATAACAAAACAACAGCTTAGGGCCCTCTTCATGGTCTTGCAGGGTGATGAAATACCATGTGTTAAAATGAGCCAATTTTCAATAAAATAAAAAAAAAATACTGATTTCATGATATTGATGTATCGTAGAGAGTACTGCATAGAAGTGAGCAACATGGCAAAACATCACAGACTTTTATTAACTCAACATGTAGAATACAATGTTGAGACAAAGCTTTGCTCTAAAACATATTTTTTGATTCAGTGATGGTGGAGAGGTACATGTAGGGTGTTGTGAGGTAAAATAGCCAGCAAATAAAACATATGATCTACTAGCATTTTTAAAATCTATTTATAGAGGAGTGGTGTATGTAAATACCTTCAGTGCATCTGTACCTTTATCTCAATTTTACCATAATCAACACAACATATGAAAACCAAGAAGTAACATGTAGGTTCACTGTTCGTTTTTGATAGTACATAAAGTGGCCTCATGTTTCCACTGTCAAAAATCCACGTTGGTATGTTTCTTTACAATGAGCCATTTTACATCAGACCACTCTGAATGACTTTGTTTATTATTTCAGTAATTTACTTATGAAGAAAACTGGAAAAAGTCAGTGGAATTCCCCTCGTCAGACAGGTAGTGGCAGCATGATTTATCTGGACAATCTTTGCTTTGGTCAATATTTAATTAACAATTTGAGAAATCCTGTTCTGAAAAATATCTCAATGGTCCCTTTTGTAACAAAACCAGCTCCGAAGCCTGGATAAGTTTTATGACCTTATATGAACATTCATCACGAGGACCGCTTCAGTCAGCTCTGCTTGAGACCTTGTTATGTGAGCTATGTTCTATTTACTGTAATGTAGCCTTGAAAACACACGCGCACACACACACCTGACATTCCTGATCAGCTGATGTTTTTGAATGACTACACCTGTAAAGACGCTCCTGATTAACACAGAGAACTACACTGTGTATTAAACCCCTTACATTTAAGCATATTATTGACATATTATGCAACGGTTAGTTTCAGCCTTGTAACGTGATTTGCTGAGAGACGTTCTATGAGCGTCAGTATCTCCTGTTTACGTTTTTAAAATATCTTTAAGCATCACTCCATCTTAATGACTTAAAACCAACAACAGCCGATGCGTAATGAAACTATTTATCTTTGTGGAATGTAAATAACCTGTTTTGTCTCAAAAGTTAATAATGAACATTAACAACAAAATAATCAAACAAAATAAGTCAATAAGTCTATGTTACAATTGCTTTTGGCTGCAGGCTCAAAACTACAGCACAGTAGAGCTGATGTATGACAGTATAGCACACCCTCTTCAGTCTTAATTAATGCTACTTCTATTATTTACTATTTTTTTATTCATTATTTGGCAGATAGTATAGAAGCTATGGCAGCATTACTTTTTGTTGTATATGTATATGGCACATTTATTTTTTGTTGCCTAATGTGCACTGTCCCTGATCAATACATACACAGTAAACACTTACATGCAAGTTATTTGGTTAGGAGAGTAAGGAATCAAGTGATGGATGCACATATGCATTGGGTAAACCAACAAGAACCATGTGGATAGCACAGAAAAGACAAAAACATTACTTTTTTAGTTAAGATAAACAAGCTAAAACACTAAATGCTGCTGATTTTACTAACAGCTTTAATCATTATTGTGCTTTTAACTCCAAACATGAAGCTGACATGCAATTTCAGCAGCTGCAGAAACATCTAAACTGATGTTGTAATGAATAATATAATTGTAGCTTATTCAAATTACTCTCTTCTATACTGGATATTTTTCTATAGTTTGCCATGTCAGCAATGTCAGCAAAAAGCTGGCATCATATTTCTATGGCAGTGGGTTTACATATTCAGTTTTTAATCCACTTGTTTTAAATGTTATCATCATATAAATGCAATGAATGCATTAGTCAGTTGTTACTAGCTAACAGGACTTGTGGTGCAACCACATTTAGTTAAAGGATAGTTTGAAAGTCTATTTTAACTAAGGACTTAAGTAAAATCTTACACAAGACCTGTGCAACTCACTCCTGATCTCACTGTTGCTGTTTACACAAAATTTTGAACCATGTCTATCTGTCTATTCATCATGTAATATTAATCCAATGTAAAAGCTAGCTGGTATTTTTAAATGGTGTTTAAAAAAAAGGTTTTGATTTGAGATAATGTGCAAAGAAAGCAACCATTATATATTTGATAAGCAACTTAGTCCAACAGTAACCTTCTAAAGACTCAAGTACAAGATAATTCTATAAGATTATTGTGGCAAATGAAGGATATGATGTCTATTCTTTTCTTAAACTGGTTCAATCAACTTCTCAAATGTCTGCGCCAGAATCGATCAACATAGTTTTCAAATGGCTGAGATGTCTGAAACAGAATAGTCTCTTGCCTGTCTCTCCTTACACATGAAGAAAGTTAACACAGTTCCCTTCAGACAGGCCAAGGTCGCAAATCCATTTAGTCAAAAGAAGAGAATGATTGTGATGCTGTGAAAAGGATCATGTCTGCCACAGTATGAAGGGCTTAAAGAATAATCTAGTCGTTAAAGCCTCTGACTGTAAGTCACAGGTAAGCCTCAGTGTGGAATTAAGTTATCCTGTTCTTAAAGAGAATAAAGTGCAGAGATTAAAAATTGCTAATAAAATCACAAATTTCATGCTAACGCTAGATACTTGCAGGAATATTTTTCTACTCTTCATTTCAAAAGACTCATACACTTTACTCAAACATGAATAAAGTATATTACGACAACATCATTTTGTCACGAAGTCAACGGGGAAGTCGGACTCCACTTCCCAGAATGCTAGGGAGGATCATGTGATCTTCCCCCACACCTGTCAGCGATCACAGTCGCCGGAATTCTAATGTTGTGCACCTGTTTCTTGCTTTATAAGCTGGGACTTTACTTGGACTCTTTGTGAGGTACTGTTCCATGCAATTACTGAGCGGTATAACTATAGTGTATTTCCTGTGTATCGACTTCTCGCTATTCCTGACCCGGTTTTGTGGATTGTTTTGCCCTTGTGTACCTCTGCCTGCCTGGACTGATTTGTATCACGACTTTGGATTGAACTTGGACTCGGATGTATGTTTTCTCCCTCTGGGGATTCTCCTGATTTCCTCAGGTATTAAATCTCTTCCCCTTTTACCTGCGAGCGTCTGCGATTCTGTTCACACGTTACACATTTCTTCTTTCAGGTTATGTTTGGCAATAACTGTGTTTAAGTAATATATTTTGTTCATGTGGAACTGCACCTCTGACACCATGTCTCATTCTCTAGTTGGTGCCCATATTAGGAACTCTGGGTTTAAGCAGATTTTCTCTTTAGCAAAAATGAATGGGATTTTTGAAAATCTCTGCTGTGCTCAATATGTTTTGTCCTACATATATTTTTCCCCCTAAAGATGACTTGATCCTCTGCATTATGAGGTCATTAAGAAGGCAGAATCTATACGACATCCATGAAAATAGCAAGCTAAAACTCTTGTGCACTGAAATGATGTGGCATGAAAATAAGTCGCTATTAAACGTCAACAATACTATAAAATAACACCAGCTGATCATCAAATCAAATGTACTATACTGCTGATAAAACAACTTCACTACCACACTTGCTGCTTTGGTTAGAGGCAGTTTGGTGAGGTTGCCAGTCTTATGATGTAATTTCAGTGTGCAGCAGTGTTAGCTCACATGTGGCAAAATATCATATCCTGCAGTCTATTTGAATCAAGTAAACTGATATTTTTATCCTCACAGTTTGGTGTAAAGTGTAAAGCTTTAGCCATTCTGTTCCATTTTAAAATCATATTTTGCAATACACAATAATGGAATATAAACCCAATACACCAACCTCTTATGTGGCTATTTGAAAATAGAGGGAGAAAAAACATTTTAAAAATTGCATGTCCTTTACTGAATATTATTATAATCAATTAAAGCTGAATCTAAAATTCCGAAACCAATGCAGGTGAATCATGATCCCCAGACGGATGCGTCATGACACACTGATATATTTTTTACCCTGCAGTAAAACGACAGCGTGACTCCCTCTTCCTCTCATGCTCTGACTTTTTTCCTCTCTGTCTCTCTGCATGGGGACTTTTCATTGGGGCTAAGTGAAAGAGATGTCAACAGGAAGACAGAGCGGTTCTTCTGGGCCTTGCCTTGGGCCAGTGGGACTCGCCTCCTCCAAAAAACTACAACTCCCATCACTCACCCGTCTGCACCTGTCTACCTTCAGGAAATAAAAGCAGAGTGTGTGTGTATATATGTGTGCAGTGTGTTTGAATGTCACTAGCAGAGCTAGTCCAAATTTATCAGCAGGGCCCACCAACGCCTGCAAGACTTGTTATTATAAGTGATACGGTAATGAGTCTTTACAGTGCATGAACATATTAATTACGTTCTTGTAAACAAATATGCCTGCAAAATTTGCTTTGGACACTACAGTATGGAGTCCTCTGGGCATTATTCAGAGTGTATCTATGTACATGTGTACATTTGTGGGAGTAGTGTGTGCTCAGGACAAAAATGTCATGAAATCTACAGCATCAGAACCAACAAAATGGTCTTTTTTGACTTTGTGAATTCATCTTTGTAAAAATTTCCATGTTTCATTTTTTCAGGAACCCAGCACAACTGCATTTTAATATCTGTCAGTTTTAATGATTTCAAACATTTGAATAACAAAAAAAATCTCCCTCTCAAAGAAGGGGGTTTATGCTTACATTTTGCTGTTTGATTTCAAGTATATTGGAGGGAGGAAACAGCATCACACTGTTTCAGAACAGAATAACAGAATATAGTAGTAAAAGTCTTGAAATTGTACTAAACATGTTTTTAAACAACTATACTGACAGTTAGCTAACAGGCTACATGTTTGACTTACAAGCTTCAAATGTCAATCTACAGCTGCCATAAGAAATATTAAACCCTCCATAGGAAAGTGAATGACCAGCTCCATTAGCTTGATGCTAACATAACTGAATCCCTCCGCAGAAATAAGAGAAATGAGCACTTGGTTAGTGGTGGTAATCACTGTTTAGAAAGTAAAGTTTTCAATCGGAAACCGTGAGTCTGGCACATGTTCGTGACTAAACGACTAATGTACACAAACAATATCAGGAACAGGTGGTTCTGTGTTGTAAATGTGATCACAGGAAAAAAGAACCAACAGACTAGGAAGATTTCCAAGCAGCCACTGATATCATGATTTGCAATTGAGTTGAAAGAGTCACCAAGAAACTAGAACCACAACACTGAGCATGGCCAAACAGTCAAGTCATGTGACAGAAGTCATTAGTCATTGTAGACTGTGATTTGTATTAGGTAATTAGTGTTCTGTATGACACCTTACATAACACCAAATAAATGTAACTTGAAAGAGGTGGTTGGGCCCATCAAAAATATTTTTTCAAACTTTTTTTTAATTAAAAAAGGTTATTTAATACACTTTTCAATGCACAACATATGTCTGTGCCAGCTTGAGCTCCCACTGTCAATAAAGCAAAAGCAGGAGATACCAAATATGTCCTTACAATGTATGTCACATGTCCTGACATTGTATAAAAAGTGTGTGTGTGTGTGTGTGTGTGTATTTGCATATGATTCATTGTTAACCGGCTCCTATTTTCTTTACCTTTGCACGCCATCCAGTTCCAACCCGTGGCAACAAATACATGCTTGTTTTCCAAGGTGTAACCCCCTCCGCGACCCAGAAGCATAAGCGGTTTAGACAATGTATGTGCGTGTTTGCTCTCTCTCTCTCTCTCTCTCTCTCTCTCTCTCTCTCTCTCTCTCTCTCTCTCTCCCTCTCTCCCTAGGCAGTGTAACCTACTCTTTGATTGACAGGCTCATTGGCAAAGCCCTTCTCCTTTGTGCCAGTCCTCTACTAAGCAATTTATTCAGCAATTCAGAGGATCGACACACAAAACATCATCATGTTCTCTGCCCGGATAATAAAAACCTGCAATGGACGACATGCACACCGGAAATTTACTAGATGTCACAAACCAAACAAGAGGTTCTAGACGGATGATATGGATAATAATAAGTGGATTTGTACAGTGTCACAATGGATGCTTACTGAACTGCGTAGATGTGTATGTAAATGATACAATAAAAAAAGTGAAAAAAAATTACATTTTATTTATTATATTGTTTATTCTTCAATTTGAACACAAAACAGAGTAGTCGGCCCAGGACTGTGGGGGTGGGGGTTAACAGTCACGGTGTGTATATCATAATACGTATATTATTTGTACATACTATGTATTGTACTATGTGTACAAAAAACACACAATATGATAAAGGATAATTTCTTATAAGTAAAGAACATATGGAATTAACACAGTAATAAACATCAATTAAAAAAAAAATGTCATTATTGTACTTCCAAGCAAATTCAGATGCCAATGGAGACAAGGCTAGGCAAACTGCAAAATAATTACTGTGGATTAATGGTGCAACATATAGCTATTAGCTATTGTAAACAAATGTATCAATAAAGACTTGAAGTAAATACATTTATATATATATATATATATATATATATATATATATATATATCACTGAATCTCAAACAGCTCCATACTCCCTATATGGTTCATTATGTGAGGTTATGAAATGTCTTCAGCACCAAAGCAGTGCACTGTATATGTGCACACTCAATATTTATTACATATTAAAAACCAAACATTCTTGAAGGGTGATATGCATGATGGACACGTATGACACGACAATGGGTGTTTCCTGAACCTGAGATGAAATGGGCAGAAAAGACATTTGAATTTTAATGAAATAAGTTTGTGTTATAACAGAAAAACACAGGATTGCTTAAAGTTTATAGTCAGAGGGAGGGAAGGAATTCCTTCATCTTTAAATGCCAGTTAAATAATAAATAACCTGGACCAGATGCTGCAAGCTCCCCTTTCATCCCGTCATTAAAAGAAGTAAAAACCGTGTACACATCCCGTCTCTCTCACTCTCTCTCTCTAGAATAGAAAGATAAAGTAGGTAAGTGAAGTGGGTGATTATCATCAGCAGCCACACCTGTTATCCTCTGTCATATGTGCCTAAAAATATCTGCCTTATCCAAACCTGCAGCTCACAGCCAGCACTGCAAGAATATGGCTAATGCTAATAGCATATTCCCCCTCTAAGTCAACACAAACATCTATCAGCACCAGACACGTCATCGCCCATATCATTGCACAGCTGCACTTTAAATGATTAAGCATGATAGCAAGCATATAAATAACTCACATCCTACTTTTTCCCCTGAGCTCCTCTTATACAGTCTTATGCAAAAGTCAAATTATGTTTGGTTGATTAACACATTCAGTTCAGAGACTATTTTTATGCACAATTACTTATTATTTGCTGAATATTTAACATTTTATTTGGATGGAAGGCAAAAGCACAGAGGGAAAAATGTTTTCAGAAATATCTGGGTGCATGTAGATGGGATTTTGTATCTGGTGTAGTGCTGCTCCCAGTCTTTGGGGAAAAATAATATAATTAGACATGTGGGTGATGTGGGTATGTGTCTGGTCTCTGTGTATGCATGTGGATGCATGTTCATGCCTCACTATCCCCTAGTTAGCAGTGCAGTCATTACAATGTTATAGATTTCCTTTCAAGCAAGAGGACGCATAAGGCTGCCTACAAACAGTGATATTCAATTATTCAGAACTTAGCATGCAGACACACACACACACACACACACAAACAAACACACAGTGTCTGAGGCTCCATCTAAACAGGAAGATGGATGCCACTCTCTATGTTTTTTCCTTTTTCTGGTTGTAAACAGTGCTGTGGAGAATTGAGCGGTGAGTAACCTCTAATCTCTGCTTGATCTCAAATCTTCAAAGACAGAGAGGTCAGCTAAAGGTTAAATGAGCAATAGGAGGACTGAGCAGGAGAGCTTTGAGTGTTGCTCATAGAGAATATACCTGTTCTCTGACTGCTTACACCTATCACAGATGCTGCAGAGTAGAAATTAGTCTTAGGAGAAAACACTATTATTACCATGATTTCGACATGTCATCAATCTGACATTCACCATTTCTATTAGGCTAATACCAGCACAACATTGGAGGAAAATAAAGAAATAGTTCAAAAACTGATTCTGAAACAAATCTGGCCTGAAATATCACAGAATTGCTGTTAGCACAATCCAGCAAAGTGGACCACGTGATAACATACGCTACCTGTCTATTGTTATTCTAAAAACAATGAGTGGCCAAGTATTACACTATATCCCATTATTTTAATAATGCAAGCATCGTAAGGAATATCTCCTTATTGTTTTGTGAAAGAGTTTAACTGCTGTGTTATATAACTCATTGTCATGTTATGTATTTATGCTAGTCAGTGGTGTCGCAGTGGTGGCACAGAAAGCCTGGTGGGGCACAATAAACAATAAGGGCGGCAGCCAACTCCTCAATAAAACACGTGCCATCAAAGAAATCTCAAATTCACAAATTAACGTAACCTGGTGCAGGAGTAAGTGGAAATGGAGACAGGAATATGAGTGTTATGATCATCACATTAGATCTCTCAAAACCTGGTCATACAGCATCCCATTACAAACCCAAATTTATTAAGCAGTATACGATCACTGTGGTCTGCAGCTACATATCCAAAGCAACATTTCCCAGCAAGGAAACACTTTGCTTTTCAGGCATTAGGAACAACAAGCTTGTAATAATGCAGAATGACTCACTAGTGATGGTCACTTCTTGAAAAGAAAAGATGCATGACCATCTTTCATCTGGGCAAACTTGTCAAAAACCTCTCTCAAAGTCCACCAGTCCATTAATGAGTTCAAGTGATAGCATAGCAAGGGCAGGCGAGGAAAGCAGAAGAGTACTTTTAGCTACACTCACAGTTAGCCTTGTTTTTTCATGAACCTCTTTGGATTAAAGTAGCAGTTTTTGTCCTTTCCAGACTGAATGATCTGGCTGGTATGGTCCCAAACGTTTAATCTCCAATTTCTGCTCTAATAGCAGGGTACCAAATTCAACTTTTATTACATTTTTTGACTTGACTCATTACAATGCCTCGCTATGATGAGTGGCTACTACAAATGAGGAGCTATAGCTAACTGTGTAACAATGCCCATCCTGTAAACGATGTTACTAAACGTATGGGTGTGTGTAAATGTATTATTTTTTATTGACCGCTCTCAGCATGGGGCAAATGAGATCGTGTCCCACAGCTGGTCACTGAAAGCACGTTGAGCATGCATTGAGTGTTTTTCAACAGCTCATTTAATCAGATGAACACTGACGCCCCAAATGTAGAGACACCACTGCTTCTAGTACGGCAGCATCGTCACAGTCTTTTAATGATTTATGTGAAATAAAAAAAAAATCATGTTTTATTTTAATTTAATATAGTCATCATGTTTGTTGAAATTAATCCACACAAGTGCTGTACAACTACCTTTATTTCATTTTTCAATGGTTTTGGTTTGCAAAAAAACAGTTAAACTCTTGATATGTTCATCAGAAAATTGTTCAATCAGGTATGCAACAATGTGGTATCTAGGCAGATACAGGACTTTAGGAGCTGATCCGTAGGCCCAGCGCATCAGAGTAACCATTAACATAACTGGGAAGTAACAGTGGAATCAACCAATCACGTTTTTCATTTCCAATGAGTAATTTTCAACTAATTTTAGGACAAGAGGACAAATTTTGTGAGAAAACCATCACTCCAGGCAAAACACTGCAAATATGAGCAGTAATCTAACCAGATTTCAGTCAGCTGGAAAATGAAAAACAGCAGCAGCAGCGTCACAGTAAAAATACAACATGTTAATGTTAACAATAATGTTATTATGTCTGTTACAAGCTTCAGATACAACATATGGAATTTTGGAATGTCCATTATAACTTTCAAATGCTTGTGTTTAGACAAAAAAATAAATGTGAATTGCCATTCGTTTTGCACATACTACAGTGCTATAGCAGCACTAACAGACATTGGCATTATCATATAGGTGTTTTTGTTTCATTTTTTTATAGTGTTTTGACATTAATGGCACAAACAGAAGGCTTAGCATGACTAGTCTAATCTAGTTTGAGTATGCATAGTGCTTTTAGATGAATCTTAAAAGAGACTGCTTTTCTAATTTTTGAAAGAAAATACTCAGTACCAATATCAGCCAAGACTCATGGATTCAAAAGAAAAAAAAAAGTTGTGTGTATGTGTTTTCTTAGACCTGTGACTTTCAGACAAATCAAGAAAATATCCTGCCATTTAATAAAAGCCGATCTAAACCTATTAAAATGAAAATATGGAAACTATTTAAAAGCTAAAAAAAAAATCTTCGTAATGTCAAATCAGCCACATCATAGTTATTTTATTGCAGATGTCTTCTTATCAGCATCATAATAATGGCTGTTTGAATAACCAAGCCTGGAGAAAAACTCTTTAATATGCAGGATAATCAACTTCATGCTCAGTGCATGAAATTTACTTTAAAATTGGATCCATTACACAATGAATGAATACACATGCAGCCTAGACAAAGATTAAGGCATGGACAAAGAGACAAAAAGAGAGTGAGTGAGAGAAATAGAGAGTGAGAGAGAGAGAGAGAGAGAGAGAGAGAGAGAGAGCTGAGAAATCAGATGGAGTTTTTTATATATTTATTCTAATATATATATAAAGGGCTGTCAAACTATTTAAACATTTAATCGCAATTAATATCAGAATTTCATATCGTTAATTGCGATTAATCAGATTTTTTATCTATGTAAATGTTATAGAAAATAAGGATTTGTAAGTGAAATGTTACAATTAAAATGGTGAACACATTTTATGCTAAATGTACGTATGTTTAAAACTGCTGGGACAAGAGAAAACGGCAAGGGAGTTTTATTCACTCACATACTAGGCAGTAATACTGACCCTACAAAACACAACATTGAGTTTGTAATAGATTAGGAAGCTATAGTCTCAAATATAAGACATGTAGTCGCACACGACCGTGTCTCAGTTCAGATATGTGTAACAAAAGAAAAACAAAACAACATAAAACTTCAATTGTGCTGAAGTTGTATTCAGTCACAGCCTATAGGACTTCACAGTCCTGCGCAAACAAAAATAAATGACACAAAGTTGGACTTCATTAAAGACATGTAGTGTCATCCCACAGTGCTACAGCATGTAAACAGCATGTAAACGTGGCTCACTAGCACTATACATTATACAGCCTAATAATCCGTTAATAATCCGAATAACTGCTCAATCGGAATAGTCTAGTCAGATTGAGGCCATTCGGAATACATTCGGTTGGGTAAACCTCTAAATAATCCGTTAGATAGAAGAATAATATCCGCGTAAACGCCTGAATCCGATTACACGCCAATCGGACCGTCGGAGAACGTTCTGCGCATGCGCGTCGCGGCATAGCGAAAGGTTTATACCGTTCGACGCGACTGGACATCACGTGATGTTCGCTGCCATGGTAACGTTTACTCTAGGCGCGGCTCCACGCATGCGCGTCATTCTGCATCGGATTACTTGTAGCGAGAAAACGAAGATTTTCATCAGACAGTTGAACAGAGTGAGAATAAACACCTCAGTCTGAGTCTGTAATCCGACTGTTTTCAGTCGGACGGGTAAAAATCTTTGCATGTAAACACAGAAACTTACTCCTCTACTCTTAATGAGGGACGCCGCGCACGGGCTAGTCTCAACATGAACTACGGATGACGCGCAGGGCCAAATAGAATTTGCGTTAATGGCACTATTTTTTTTAATCGCGTTAAATTGAGACCGCGTTAATGCGTTAGCATCGCGTTAACTTCGACAGCCCTGATATATATATACACACACACACACACACACACACACACACACACACACACACACACACACACACACAGTACTGTGCGAAAGTCTTATGCACCCAATACAGTGTGTAGTGTGTGTTTATTTGCTGAGAAAAGTGTTAATATTTGAATAAACCAAATTTATAGAATATTAATTAATAGCGATTTTCTGGATGTTAGTGTGTTTAACCATTTTTAAACCTCTCCTGGAGGAAGCCCAGTATTATATGTAGTTAAAAAGCAGCTCCTGGTTTGACCAATCAGTGCTTCATTAAATTGAGCTCATGATGTAATTGATGATATTAACAAGTCTCTGTGGTGGCTGTGAAGGTGTCAAGGAAAAATATGGACCCAAATTCTTGTTGCTTTTTATTGTATTTCTGTTTATTTGAATGATGAATATGATTTTATTCTAATGTATATTGTGATAAACTCACTGCTGAGGGAAATAGTTTAAAAATTTGCTTAGATGCCTAAAAAACTTTCAGTTTTATTGTATTGTTCTGTTTTAAAACATTAGCTTGTGAACAGGTACAAATACGTACTTTTCACCTGGGAAAAACCTTTAAGGTTTAATCTTTAAGGTTCACAGTGGGACTTACTGTTGTACCTTTGAATTAACATTTACATTATTTGTACTTTCATAAATGAAATGTACCTGCACAGAGCCTTTATTTCTAACAGTGTATGTATTTTTAGTGGCTGGAATCCATTGTTCTTATGGATGTTACAGAAGCCCACAGCATGTGGTATGGTGGCCTGCCCTGGGTAACCCAAAGGTCAGCAGCCAGATCACGTTGTAGGAGCTAACGTCATGAGCATTATTTCCCCTACCCATCCTGACAACTAATTTAAGCTTAACATTTCTTCTCAAAGGTCAGGAAAGCTTTGCACCAAGGCTGGGATGTGAGCTTTTCATTAGAACCAAAACAATGGTGTCAGAGGTGCCTCAGAGGTTAGCTTTTATTATTAGCATTAATGACATCACAGAGGGCTGCAATATGCAAATGAACATGATTTATATAGTATAATTCCATAAATGAGGTTGGTTTGATTAATCAAGGAATTCATCTCATCCAAGAAATACGAATATAATCTAGTTAATATAATAATGCTTTTTAAATATTGTAATATTTTCAAACTATGGTGTTTTGTGTATATTTTAGAGCCTTACTTTATATGTTCCATCCTGGTATGAAGTATTTACTTCAGCAAAAGCTAAAAAATGAGCAAAAGCCCTAAACACTGGGTGGAGTACCACTAGTACTCTCTCCAAACAGAAAGTGACCATGCATGAATGGCTTTTTTAGAAACTACCATGTGTACTGGGCAGTGATATTTGTGAATGTGTAGGCTAGATGCAGTTCTGTGTGGTGCCTGAAAGCATTCTTGTGCGTGATATGGGTGCTTTTTTGAGAAGTTATCCCTCTCACTCCCTCACACACACACACACACACACACACACACACACACACACACACACACACACACACACACACACACACAAAACATTCCATCATGTAGACCACCTGTCTAGCTCAAGTGGTCCAGATGGCATACAAACAAAGAGGAAAACTGCTAGCCCACACTGAAATCAGCATATGACTGAGGACAGACTGCTCCCACTGATGGCATTACTTTGAAAACTTCCTTCATGCCTCAGCTAAAAAAAAAAAAAAAAAAAATTCAATTTCTGCTTGGTAAATTCTTAATACATGGGTGCCTATTAATAGTGGAGCCTGACCGACATTTTGTGCACAATACAATCAGATGAGGTTCCTACAGATTGATAGCAATAGTGGAAAATATGGAGGCAATGCACCAATAATGTGGTTTTAAATGTTTTAAAGACAAACTGCATTCAGGTAAAGGTGAATTTTTAAAATAAATGTAACAATTGATAACTGATAATCATGTTTTATAGTTGACCTATCTGTAAAACAATGTTTAACTATTAGAACAGCGTACTGGAGTCTGTTTAATTTTTGAGCATATAAAATTACAATCAGCCATTGTAAATTTCATTGTTACTAAAATTTTAGTTTCTTAAAATTGTCAAATGAAATGAAAGCTAACATTTTTTAGTAATTTGGTATAAACTAACTTTAAACTTACTTTACATGACCAAAGGCTTTGTATTTGTGTATTTACATTTACATATTTGGCTAGCACTCTGCTACAAAGCAATGTACAGTAGCCGACAAAACAGTACACTGAAAATCTGGAAAGGCTTAAAACCTAAAAGAGAAGACTGTTAACCTAGCTTATCAAGAGTAACTTAGAGAAAAATACATTTCAAAGCATAATTGTATAGAAAAAAGAACAACCTGGTCTCATTTACATCTAGCAAAAAAAGAATGCACTAGTGTAAGAATAGATTAGTAACTGCTTAAGCATTCTGTAAGTGCATATACGCGCTGCTAAAGGTGCAAATACACAGATATATTGCATAACATAAAAGATTCTCAGATCGGTATTGGCCAAGGAATAGCTTGAAGAGGTTCTTAAGTGACTTATGTCCAGGTCGTCCTAAGGCAAAGTCATTCTACCACTGATGGACAAGGACAATAAAGCAGTGAGATTTTACTGTGCAAGCATGTTTAGGTCTTATGGAAGGACATGCCAAGCATGCTGAAGTGAAGGATCTGAATAAACTTGCTTGTAAGTATTTCTGAAGCATGATCTGCAGGCACTGGTGAGTAAGGCCTTTGAGGCTTGAGAATCAAGGGCATGAGTTTTGTAGTCGATTCTTTCAGCCACAGGGAGCCAGTGAAGTGATCTCAGTAAGGGAGTCACAGGAGAGAACTTTGGGAAGTTGCAGACCAGGCAAACAGTAAGTTTCTACAGAAATTATACCACAAGACGACCAGCTAGAGGAGTACGGTCTAGAAGGAGTACGGTCTAGAAACTACTGACTTTTTGGACAGGAGAGGTCAAACCATCTCAATGCTGAGGAGTGGGAATTTGCAGAATCACAGAGCAAAAGCAATCTAAAGGCTAATTGAATTTTTAGTCACAAGAAAGATATGATGTATCTAAAAAAACATGCTGATTATGACTTTATATACACATACACACACACACACACCATAATTAGCATGCTTTTTGTTAGTTTTCAATTCATAATATATTGTCTTATTGAGATATTTAAAGACCACTCGTTAAAAAGTAGAATACATTTTAAAAATAATTGCGTACATGTAATGTAATCGAAGAAGGTTAGTTGGTGGTGCAGGCCCATTCTAGGTTTCCAGTATATGAAGGATAAACAGTGAGAAGTTATTAAACTGTTAACTGCTGCAGAATAATATGCAGTCTGTAATCTGCAAGTTCACTCCTTCTTGTTAAAGCTTGAACTTCCGTTCAAGAAGAGATTCAAGAGAGTCAAGTAAGAAGAACGGTTGCCTATCATCAGTGCAGCAAATGTAAGAAAAGACATGCAGAATAGTATCTGATCTCAGGTGATTCAATATATGTGGTCAGTGTACATATGTAACCCACTATACAAGTGTGGGTTAAGTTGTAAACCAAATTAACAACCCGTACATACAGGATTTCAAATAAAATCCAAAGTATGGTTGGGTTTGACAGGTTTAAAGTGTAATCTCTCTTGTTTAGAGTTTTGAAACTAAGAAGGTAGTCCCAGGTTGTCATTTGGAAAATGTTGTTTGGAAACATCTATGCACTTTCAATTAGCATCCTAATTCATGCTATCCATTTTACGTGGTATATTATTTTCTAACAGCAGGTAGCATCAGCATTAGAATCAGCATCCTTAAGCCAGAGCCATTTTTATATTAGTATACAAAAATATATTAGTGCATTCAACCTTCTTCATATTCAAAGTCGTTGATACATTAGAAAGAGCACATAACTCCCCTTAAACCATTTCAACAAAAATTTCAATTATGTTTTTAAATCTCACCATACAAACTGTAACGTGCTGATTCATTTCTTGTCCTTTAATTTTAGCCTTACAGCTGTAGTGCAAAAAAACCCCCAAAACAAAACAACAAAAAAAAACGCTTGCCTAACTATTCCTTTAAAATGTATTCATAACAGGGAAACACTTAACACTCCGAAAGACAATCCAGCTTGTAAGCCAATAATGACAATATCTGCATTAATTTCTCTGCAACAAATGAGCCAAAAGTGCAATTTTGCAAGTATTCACCAGAGACTAATGTATGGAGTTAGAACCATGATAGAAAGAGAAGGAGGAAAAAGAAGGACATGTGGCCATGGGAATAAAATCATGTGCTACAAGGCAGTGTGATGTATTTGCTCAATAGAAGCTGCCAAAATGTCAAAGCAATTACACAGAGTTGGTGTCATTTTAACTGATGAGGCCTCTTAAATCTTACATATGAAAATGTAGTAAAGTGGGCAGATCAAGCGAGTGAGAGTGATAATCTGAGTATGCTAAACACTTACTGCTCTGTGTTTTAACCCCCTCCATTTGTAGCAGACACAGATGACAGATGTAGGTCCAGTTTCCCAGATCCAAATTATGCCTAAGCCTAGACCAAAGGACATCTTTAATGGTGAAACACCACAGGTGAAGAAGTTTAGTCCAAAACTAGGCTTCAACCACATCCATGACACAGACCCTTCTACTTTCTTCTTTAACACTCGATAGTCAGTGAAAACAACCCTGGTGTCATTTGTTGATTGTTTCTCATTCATAGCTCAGGAAAACATGGCATGAGTGTTCTGTTGCGGATTCCAAACTTTCAATCCATACCATGTTTGTGCTTGTACTTTCTTATCCATCTATCTATACTGTAAAAATGTGGTTTTAACTCGAAACATTAGTGTTTGGGCTCCCTTAAAGTTTTGTGTTAACTGAATTGTGAGTAGTAAGTTAATAGAATAAGAATCTGTGTTTTGTCCCATCAATTTAGTTTTTTGAAGCTCAAATAGCTCAAAAATTTAAGGCAGCCTGGACACGAACGAGCAACGTGAGCCCAGACTCCAGTATGACATTGTGAAGTTGGCCTGTGTTAAGCCTGCATCCAAAAACAGAACAAACGAATGAACAGACTTGACACAAAAGAAAAATAAATAAATCCGTGGAGGGATAATGCCATGTGGCAGCTGCTGCAGACATTCTGTGTTGCCTTCTGAAACAAGCATCGTCTTGGAATGTGGTTCAGAAGGCAGGAGTGTGTGTGTGTGTGTGTGTGTGTGTGTGTGTATGAGTGAGAGGGAGAGAGAGAGTGATGAATCTGGGTGACTCAGGACAAATCACAATGAAGATAGTCTCTGTCTCTGTAACAACATTTATAGTGGCTTCTTTTAACCCAGAGTGAGAAAGGGTGTGTACTGGGTGTGTGTTTTGAGATTAAGTATTTATTGTAATGTACTGTACTGCACATATTGAAATGTGTTGCACTACACATTGTATAATTCTGTGCTTTAAAAATGTAATGGTGATTCTTAAATACTCGGGGGGTTAATGCTAACTATTTAAAATTTATAAAAATGGTGGTTATGGTTAGGGCTGTGCATGGGTCCTCGATTAACCATTTCAAAGCAGCACACTGCTGGTCCAGCACATGGGTGAGGGACTAATTCTGTTAAAATGTTTTGATCAATGCATGCCTTCTCCGTCATTGTATCTGGAACACCACTGGGTCATTCTCAAAAATATGTTATCAAATTAGCTATGCATGAATTTATCAGCTGCCATCCATGATTCCCCAAAGTTAACCTCATGAGAACCAAAACACAGTGGCCTACAAATACCTAAATAACTGAGACCCACTCTTTACAGCAACAATTTCAATGTGGTAAGTGATTTAGGTTTTCTTCTAATTTGATTTTTGTTAATTTTATGTACAAGGACGTATAAAAGTTTTCTGTAATATCCCCATGTTCTTGACAAGTCAGGGGATACAGTGTGATTCAGAATTCCTGTGGTTTTATCTACATGTGTATGCTTCTGTGTGTTGTGCGAGGGAGAGAGAGAGAGTGTTAAATGCATCTTTTTTAAGGTAAAGAGCTGTTAGCTCACTGATATCTACTGAGAAATATGCAAGGGGTAGCTCTGCAGGAGTGTCAAACTTTCAAACACACAGACACACACACACACACACACACACACACACACACACACACACACACACACACACACACACACACACAGCAGGGTGTGGTACATACTAACAGTTTCAGTATTAGATTTATCAAAGCTGTGGGAAGCAAACCATGGAGTTTGTGAAACCGTCTCTCCCAGAGCATAAGAAAATTCACACACACACACACACACACACACACACACACACACACACACACACACACACACACACACACACACACACAGCTTTATGTCAGTTTGAAATTCTGTATAAAGTGTTGGTCTTTGGAAACAGAAGCTTTTCCCTGTCAATCATCGCTCTACTGCCACTCCATAAATAAGTGTCACAATCTTAAACCCAGAAAACACTCATGACCGAATAATGGTTACCATGTCAACTGGAGCAGTTCTGGAGTCTATCTCAAGTGAAACACTGAAGCAGAAGCAGCAGTTAGGGTCAGGACATGCAGCTCGAGCCCTTTGAGCTTCTTCCAGCCTTAAGTGGAGCGGCAGGGGCTAAAGCCGAGAAACCCTGGCTCTATAGCATGAACACGGAATTCCACAGAGAGAGAAATTCCCTTGAGAATGTTTGACATCTTAAATGGAGGGAGGTGGCGTGTATAATGCAGGTGGTGATGTGTTACAATTTCTCATTATGAGAGAGAGCGAGAAAGAGAGAGAAAGAGAGACAGAGAGAGAGGAAATCGTCCTGTGTGCCTTGGTTCAGTGAGGTCTAATGATCTTTATTTCCTTTGGTCACTTTCAGGATTATGTTCAAACTTTATTATCCACCAGTTTTCTCCCAACAAAATACCACCTGCCAAACTCATGGGCAGATCTTCATATTTGCTTTTTTTAGCCTGAACACGTTCCGATGATTCAAACATTTACACATGCACTGTATTCGCTGTTGCTCTGACCTTTACACAGTGTATTAAAATCGAGTTTGTGCAGCATCTTAGTACTTGTAACAAGTAGAAAACCTGTAAGTTTTGCTATAGTGATCATGTTCAAGTACGTAGCATGTGGAAACGAAAATGTTACCCAAGTGCAAAATTACAGCAGAGATTTACATTTTGTTCAGGTAAAAATGGCCAAAGTACAATCTTTTTCTTTATATGTGACATGGAGGTCTTATCTGTGTGTCAAGCTGAACAGCACTAAATAGTGAATCTGACATTTTCAATTCTGATTTTGAACACTTCCATATTGGTACTAAAATGCAATTAGTATTTGATATGTGGCAAAGCGACTCATTTTAATTTTTAAAAAGCCAGATTAGAAGTGACTTTTACATTAATCCAACACAATATTCTTAAGAATTTTGCACTACTGTCCTAATAACAAGCCTTTTTTTTTTTTGCAGAGCGCTAAAAAGCATTCTGGGTGACAAGCACAGCTGTCAGCCATCAGAACTTCTTATTAGCTTCTGTGATGGCGAAGATGAAACAAACCTTTGGGAGCGGCTGTCACTGTTCATTCTATTTTAATTGTATACATCTGGATGACTGTGCCATTTGAAGCATTGTTCTGTTGCACATGTGGGTCAGTTAAGGAGCGAGATCTGTTCAGACTGTTGCATAGAGGTCACATTTAAAAGATATTGTGAACAGACTAACAAAAAATTGGATTTGGTGAGAAAATCAGATTAGCCATGTTTACCTTCTGTGTCAACATAGCCTTAGTTTGTACTGTCAGATTACTCATCATAAAGACACCAGAAAGATCGATTATGTACAAGAGTGATGGAAGACAACTGACCAGCACATTTACTCATTTAGCAGATGCTCTTATACTTCAAAGAAAACAAAGAATCTCCAGAGAACATAGATATTCTATAGAAAACCAGGAGAAAATATAGAGTACCCAGAGAACCTACAGAAGGCACAGAGAAATGACACAACATCCAGAGAAACTAGAGGATAACCAAGGAACCAAAAGAACTCAGAGAATAAAATCTGGTGAGTACACAGAGAATCTATAAAGAGCATTGAGAATATAGAGTACCCAATGAATCTACAGACAGCACAGAGAATCTAAAGTACCTAGAGAATCTACATAGAGCACAGAAAATCTAAAGTACCCAGTGAATCTACAGAGAGCACAGAGAATCTAAAGTACCTAGAGAATCTACAGAGAGCACAATCTAAAGTACCCAGTGAATCTACAGAGAGCACAGAGAATCTGAAGTACCCAGAAAATCTACAGAGAGCACAGAGAATCTAAAGTACAGAGTGAATATACAGAGAGCACAGAGAATCTGAAGTACCCAGAGAATCTACAGAGAGCACAGAGAATCTGAAGTACCCAGAGAATCTACAGAGAGCACAGAGAATCTGGAGTACACAGAAAATCAACAAACAATCTCCAGGATCCCCAGAGAATTAATAAAATATCCAGAGAATCTATACAACACATGGCAATTCAACACACTAATTCCACAAAATACCCAGAGACTTTAGAGAGAACACAGAGAATATACAGAATACCCAGAGACTTTAGAGAGAACACAGAGAATATACAGAATACCCAGAGAATCTACAGAGAATCTATTAATTACCCAGAGACCACACAGAATCAACAGAATATCCAGAGAATCTACAAAGAGCACACAGCATCTACAGAAAGACTAGAGAATCAACAGTATACCCAGAGAACCTACAGAGAGCACAGAGAATCTACAGCATGTCCTGTGAGTCTATAGACTCCAGACAATCAATAGAATACCCAGAGCATCAATAAAGTACACCGAGAATCTGGGTATGAACTACCAAGAAAACCTACAAAGAATACCTAGAAAATCTACAGAGAATCAACAGAACATCCCCAGAATCTACAGACAATCACTACACTAATCGATAAATCACAGAATTGACAGAATACCCAAAAAATGGTGCCCAGAGAAACTATAGAATACAAATAGAATCTAGAGAATACTCACAGAATCTACAGACAATCTACAGCACACACACACAATCTACAGAGTATCAAGAGAACCAGCACAGTATCAACAGAGTACCCAGAGCATCTACAGATAATTTATAGAACACAGAATCTGCAGAATATCCAGCTAATCCACAGAATGCCAGCAGAGTACCCAGGGAATCTACAGTCAGGGTTTAATAAGTAAAACATTTAAAAGGTTCATTGGAAGTGAATGCAAAATGGTATTGCCAGGCTGTAAGAAACAGACAGACTACCTTGTGCAGAGCTCAGGGGGAGGTCATTTCACCACTGAGTGGCTAGAATATTTGTGCTAGTTTTGGACTATTACAGAGAGCTGTCATATGTCAGTTCAGAAAGACTATAGCACTGAAGTTTTTCTTGATTTAACATACCTAAGTCACCTTTGCTAATTGCCAAGCAATTCACAAGTATGAACTACAGTGTTTGTGGGCTTGAGTTTGAGTTTAACAGCCCGATGCAATCCTTTCACATGATCCACACTCCTGAATGTATGTGTTGGGCATGTGATCAGGTGATATGAGCATTTTGAGAATACTAATTGAGCTCTGTTTTGGCTCAGTGCTGAATTAGGAAAGATGAAATGCCTGTGTTTTTTTAGCCCCTGACAGGTCTGGTTATGAAAGTGTGACACAGAGTACACGTCACAGAGAAAATAGCAAGCTGTCAGCATCATGCATCTGTTGCTTGTCTGACTGCTTCACATTCACATGTTCTTGCATCACATTCTGTCTGTGTGTGTGTGTGTGTGTGTGTGTGTGTGTTCATCCTGACAGAGACATCACTATTCAGTTGGAAAAGTGCACAAGCAGGTAAAAAAAGAGAGCCTTCCTTCTGGTCCTGTAACCCTCTAGGGCCAGAAAAGACACTTAACTCAAAGAGCTGAACGTCAGCTTTGCATGCTAGTTTTACTGCTTTGAATTTATCAACTCTAACAACCCATGACAGGTCCAAATATCTGTTCCTCATCACTGTAACTACATACATTTCAGTTTCAGCAATTCATCAAAGCATTTTCTAGCTAATAGTTCAAAGTACTTTAAATAACTAAAATCTACTGCATAATATACCTTAAACTTTAAGGTTAGCTGAACACCAAGCCTAGAATTAAAAGAGAATAGCTTTTCCATGTGACTTGACCAAAGAGCCTAAACAACAGGACATGCAGTGTGACTACTACTTTCATGGTCTCAGTATCCAGGTAAAGACTAGCGATGACCAAGGCCTCAGCTAAATGAATGGCTTTATTTGGACATGTCTGACCAACTCAAACTGCCAGTGATACTCTACTGTTTTGAAGCATTTAAACAATTCACACAGACAGTTACCCAAGTTCACAAATGGTAGTTTATTAATCTTAGTCAAATATGTGAAAAAATATTTAGCAAAAATCCCTTTATTTGTTTTTTTTTTTTCATATAAAAGGGTAAACCTACCAATAAGACTGTCATAAGCAGAGACAATATGCAAACTAAAAAAGCTTTGGAGATACACTATATTTCCAAAAGTATTTGGTTGTCTGCCTCCACACGAATATGAACTTGAGTGACATCCTTAATCTACAGGGTTTAATATGATGTCGGTCCACCCTTTGCTGTTATAACAGCTTCAACTCTTCTGGGAAGGCTTTTTACAAGGGTTAGGAGTGTGTTTATAGGAATTTTTGACCATTTTTCCAGAAACGCATTTGTAAGGTCAACACTGATGCTGGACGAGAAGGCCTGGCTCGCAGTCTCCGCTCTAATTAATCCCAAAGGTGTTATATCGGGTTGAGGTCAGGACTCTGTGCAGGCCAGTCAAGTTCTTCCACACCAAACTCGCTCATCCATGTCTTTATGGACCTTGCTTTTTGCACTGGTGTACAGTCATGTTGAAACAGGAAGGGGCCATCCCCAAACTGTTCCCACAAAGTTGGGAGCATGAAATGGTCCAAAATCTCTTGGTCTGCTGAAGCATTAAGAGTTCCTTTCACTGCAACTAAGGGGCCAAGGCCAACTCTTGAAAAACACCCCACACCATAATCCCCCCTCCACCCAACTTTACACTTGGCACAATGTAGTCAGACAAGTACTGTTCTCCTGGCAACCACCAAGCCCAAAGTCATCCATCGGATTGCCAGATGGAGCAGCATGATTCGTCACTCCAGAGAACACATCTCCACTGCTCTTGAGTCCAGTGGCAGCGCTTTACACCACTGCATTCGATGCTTTGCATTGCGCCTTGGTGATGAAAGACTTGAATGGAGCTGCTCAGCCATGGAAACTCATTCCATGAAGCTCTTTACACTATTCTTGAGCTACTCTGAAGGCCACATGAAGTTTGGAGGTCTGTAGCAATTGACTCTGCAGAAAGTTGGTGACCTCTGCACACTATGTTTCTCAGCATCTACTGACCCCGCTCTGCCATTTCACATGGCCTACCACTTCGTAGCTGAGTTGCTGCCATACCCAATGGCTTCCACTTTGTTATAATACCACTGACAGTTGACTGTGGAATATTTAGTAGTGAAGAAATTTCACGACTGGACTTGTTGCACAGGTGGCATCCAATCACGGTACCATGCTGGAATTCACTGAGCTCCTGAGAGCGACCCATTCTTTCTCAAATGTTTGTAGAAGCAGTCTGCAGGCCTAAGTACTTGATTTTATACACCTGTGGCCATGAACACCTGAATTCAATTATTTGGATGGGTGAGTGAATACTTTTGGCAATATAGTGTATTTGTAATATATACTAACAATAATTAATTTAAAGCATTTCAAAGTATATATATATATATATATATATATATATATATATATATATATATATATATATATATATATATAAACTCAGAGCTTTAGAATCATTCATCTATTCCATGTATGTGCTATACAGTCTTGGAAACTAACAAAAGCTTCTGTGAAGGAGGCCAAGACCTTAAGCCCATTGACCTCATTCTGTGCTACAACTCCTCTTAAGTTCAACAGGTCAGCTGTACACATGGTTAGCATTGAAACTCACCTTTTCTTAGAACTGTAAAAGATCACGTACAGTGCTTTAAATCTCTGTCTGAAATGCTTCTGGGGAATAAATCTGACAAGTCTATAGTCTGCAGCAATCTGAGATTGTTCCTCCATTAAATAGAGGTACCTTGGAGATGATCCTTCTCCTTCTCTCTCTCTTTCCCTCTCTCTAACCCACCTTTCTTCCTTTCAGTATAGTTACCATTTCCCTCAGCTTAATAAAACAGCAATTCTGTTTCCCCTATTGATGTTCTTGCTCCCTAAACCTCTAAAAGGCCAACCTAAGAACAGAGAAAGAGAGCGAGAGAGGAAGACAGAGACAGAGAGGAGTAAGCGGGAAAAGGAGAGACTAAGAAGATAAGAAATAAAGAGCGAAATACAAAGAGATGCAGAGAAGTGAGTAGTGGATGGGGTGAAGGGAGGTGGAGAGAATAAAAGACAGAGAGCAGAGCACGAATTAAGCAGGAACAGAAGTATAGTAGAGCAAGAAAACAAAGAGAATTCAAAACTCCCCACAGCCCCAGAACACTGGGGATGCAGTTTATTCAATAAATTACCAAATATTTGTGCTTGATTTCTCACAATGTTGGGAGCAGGGATCATACATATACCTAATATCCAATACATACATATGTGTGTGTTTGTGTGTAAAATCTGTATTTAATAGTAAGATTTGCATTTGTATGGTTTTCACCTTCCAGTGTGTCCCTCACTGTAGGTTAGAGCTTTAATCGGGCCTGAAATGTTGGTCTCAACCGAAATACTCAAGAACTTTCTATCCTAGCCCTATTAACCCAACACAGTGTTTTGAGTCTGAAAGTGGCCTGAGTACATAAAATTCTGTCCAAAACATGCCCATCCTCACCTCAAGTGCAAAACAAAATATTTATTGCAGTTACATTTACTGTGAAGTGTTAATCAAGCAATTCTTATGAACAGCATGCCGCAGTTTTTAAATAAGCTTTCTAAAACAGGCTATTCACACACTGTGTGGTACTGATACAGCAAGGTGTCTTGCTGTACATTTGTCCAAACAAATGAAACATTCACTTTGCTGCACTAATTGGTACTTTCCTAAAGGATAATGCCAAACAGTAAAGAAGACAAAGCAGAGGAAAATATAGGGGAAAATCTGTTCAAAGTGGAAGGAGGGCTATGAGAATCTGACAAGCCTGACAAATACATGATATGTGACGTTCATTGAGCATGAGCAGTCGGGTGCCTTGGGGTTCAGATCCCAATCTGTTGGTTAGCTCTGTTTCCTCTGGTGTTTATACCAAAGTCAGGATATTTGTTCTGAAAATGTATGAAAACAAACACACAGACACACAAACACAGAGGGTGGCACTAGGAAGAGTGCAGTCAAATCTTGCAGAAAGATTGTGTGTATGTGTGAGTGTGAAATGGATACCCATGCGGCTGGATCAGCTCTGGGCTGCAGAGCAGCTTTGGTTTATGACAGAGGATAAAGGAGCGTGCTAAAGCCAGCCTTCATGCCTTTAGGGCCTCACACGCGCCTGTCAGGCAGGCTCTGCTGGAGAGGGATAAGACAACAAAACTCAGGCAGATTCTGCCAGTGCTGAGTGAGAGAGTACTTGTATGTGTTTATATGTGTGGCTGTGATTTAGAGTGATAATTGTGAATTTGTTTCTTATGTGTGGACATCAAAAGAACAGACCATACAGTCACACTGGGACTACTGTTAGTGGTAAATACCATGATACTTAAAAACATGTATGATGTACAATATGCATTATTATATTTAGTTTTAGGAGGTTTGCTGTTGGAAGAGACCGTGGCCAATGCCATTTCTTATTTTTACCCCTACCCCTTGTTTTTGAGTGTCACCTTGGAAACTGGGTTTTAAGGGGTAGTGGTTGAACTCTTCCACTGTGAAATAGGACAACCCTTAAATAAAGAAGAGCATCACTTCATTAACAGGCCACTAGCGGTGCTCTGTAGGTGACCCTGCCAGTCTGCAGAATAGGGTAAAATTTAGTAGCCTCGCTGCTGGGCTTTAGTTACATTTAGGACATCATATGCCTTCAAAGAGGGCTAGGGGACAATTATTTGTTATTGCCCACCTTAAATTCTTCAGGAATATGAAGTTGAAGTCAGCTATTCGCCAGTTTCTTGCCAGTGCATGTTTGTTCTGTGGAGTTATGTTGAAGTTTTCCTTAGTTTTACAGAGAAAATAACATTTAGAGATGATTCTGGTTGGCTTAGAGACACATCAATCAAATGCAAATATTCAATGGCCTGCAAACAAGTGGTTTCACTATGTGAAATTCAGTGAAAACGAGTAAGTAGCTGATTGGCTATTATACTGTAATATATATATTTTTATTTATTAAAAGTTGCTGTTCCTCACAGCATCCTTAATGTACTTTTTTTTTTCTTGTGCGTCATGTTGGTTCTGCCTTCTTAGCAAAGGGTTAGGGTTTTATTACATTTTTACCACACATTCCTACTTAGCTCTAGGAAAGTTTATGAGGGTGACCTACTGTATGTATGGCGATGTCTAGTAAAAGGGCACTGGAAAAACAATTGTCTGATCTCATTTGCTACACATTTAGCCTCTGAAACTGCAGCCTTAATTCAGCTACTTATGTTAAGACACATTGTTTAGTAACTTTGACTTATTGCACACTATATATAGCACACTATAATTTACTGACATTTTCTCTAAAATATCCCTTAAACAAATTATATTTGCCCATACGTTTGGTAACATCACCATACTGAAATACTTCCTGCACTGCAATGCCTATATTTCAAAATGCTTCTACACTAGAGAACATCTTATTAATGATCCAAGCAGAGAAATGTATTCAATATAATAAAAGGCAATCCTTTCAGAATGAAAGAGATGTATGCCTTTCTGTTTGTACAGTATCTCTGTGGGTATTGAGTACAAGCTAGAACAATTTAGTTAGGACTGCTGTCACCCATTCTGTGACAAAATGCTACATTAAATTAAACTACAGTTAACACAGAAAATACGCTGCATTGTTAACTTGAGATTTCCAGCTCTAATCTTTAAAACATTGTATACATTAACCATTTTAAAATAAAATTATGCATTAATAGCCTAGACTGAATACAGGAGTTCATTTGAAACTAATTAAAACTAGAAGTTACAAAAATGTTTTTTGTTTCTTATTTTTAATAACCTTGTCAGCATTTATGAGCAGCGCATCTGTGTGAAAATGTAAGTTCATTTGCATAGTATTTGCATACTGAGCACGCCAACACACACACACACACACACACACACACACACAACACAAAAACACTTTTTATTACAGAAGAATGTGGGGTAATGATTTAAAAGGGACAAAAAGTGTCACAACCTTATTTGGGTGGTTTTTCTACAGAAGAAAAAGATATCTCAAAAGGCTTCATGTTTTTTCTAATATCACAGTCTTATAAAACTTTTTTTTTTCCTTTTAATTCCATAAAAAACATCCAGGAAATATCTCAGTGTCATCTGGCCTCTTTCGGGAACACTAAGAACAAAATCCATAATCTGGTTTAGATCATCCGGAGTAATCTCCAATAAATACAGTTCCAATCAAAGCTTTAATCCCATATCTACACGCCACATCAAACTCCCATTTCATGGGTAAGAGGCAGAGGGCAGAAAAAATCCCAGATTTTCCAAGCGTCTGATCAAGTTTAATGCCGAATGTTCCAGAAGAGAAATACGACCAGATCCGATCAGACTGATCAGGACCTGTCTGCCGACAAAGAGATGGATCTAAACTCTCTTACCAGCTAAGAATAACATTACATTTCTTAGGATGATTTTTAATAGCGTACCACTGGGCTACACAAGACGGACAAACTAATAAAAAAAAAAAACGGACATAGTTATTGGCCTTTATTGTTTTTGACCAAAATGCTTTGGTTTGTTGGATCATGTGAATGCTTTTATCAAAAAAGGATGCTCACAGCATACAGTAAAACATTTAATGACTGGTTAGTGGGCTCATTTGCATATTGCAACCTTTTGTAATATCAATATTCAAAGGCCAGTACTGTGATGACGATTAATATATACAATATATTGTGCAGCTTTAGTACATAATTTCAAAAAAACATAGTTCATCATTCCATTCTTTATAATACAGCTGCAGCCATACTGCAGTCTGCAGTTATTCAAGGTAAAGTGCGAGCATCCGGTTACACTGCAAGCATGGCACATTTCTGCAGTGAAATAGGGTCGCCGTGAGGCTCTGGCTCATCCATTTCTGGTGCTTTCTCATGGACCTAGCAGCAAGCTCTGTGTCATATAATGGTGTTCCACCCCCTCTGGGTTTTAAAGTATCTCACACTCATCAATCTCTCAGAACCTTTCTAACACCCGGTCAGCGCCCCTAATTAGAGAAAACCCCCTAAAAATAGGGCAGTGGAGAGTAAACTGGTTGCTAGGGACAAAACCAAGGTTGATCAAGAATTAAGATACCATCTTAAGCATAGCTGGCCTGGGAAAGTGTCCATGGGAGTTGCTCTGCAGCAACTTAATTAAGTGATTAAATTGATGCCCCAAATGACCCTCTATAGTGAGCAGATCTATTAGGGAAGGACACTCAATTTGTCTTGGGACAAGCCTGTTCAAGATGAGTATGCAAATTCTAATATACTAATATGATGCTGCTAACATGCCAGGGTAAAGAAAGAAAGGTACTATAATATGATGTTTTTAAAAAAATGGGTGTAAATGCATTTTTGGCTGAACGCAGAATCTCAGACAATCTGAGGTCATAAGCTGCTGATAAAAGGACACATCTAAGAGGATCCTATAAAAATTGTAATTCATCTGCACCGTGCAAGTTGTGGGAGTTTTCATTCTCTTGGTCAGCTGGTAGTGTTAAATTACATACAGCTAAAACACAAAGATAAATCCCTCAATTAATCAAGCAACCGGGTACAGATCATTTATAATCTTAATAATCAAAGAGACTGAAAGCTGAGCTGAAAAAATGGCAATCTGACTGTCAACGAGCAGCAGCACAAAGTAACTGTACATTCTCAACAAGTTGCCTCTACAAGTATTGCATCAGCCTGAGTTCACCGCACGGCCCTGCCTCACCCCTCTTCCCTGTGAAATGTAAATAAGCAAAGCTCTTGAGGGCAGCCGGCTCTGCTCTGATGTCGACAGTACAGCTCTCCCAGCGGGAGAGACCCTCCCTCTCTCTCTTCCGGGCAGCCAAGTGAAACCGATCAGGACACTTCATCACATTCTGGGTCACCGGTGCACTCTATACAGTCCAGATTACACCACTTCTCCCACTATGTACACAGTAGGGGAGGAACACTTGGCCCTCAGGGAAGCCGCAGGGGAATTTGGGGCAGTAGAGATACGTTCACCTGCCACCCACTGTGGTGGCTACAATGATATTTTTACATCAAGGGCGTCAGAGCATGTAGTGTGAACTTCCAGGGTGAGAACAGGAGTGCATTCCAATGCAGAGATTGAAAGAATGACAGAAAATATCAGTAGTTTCTTCCAGGACAGGGGGAAAATGGTGAGGGAAGTCTGAGAGTCTTGGTAAGCAACTGAGGACATACAACAAATTTGCTTGAAATGTCAAGATACTGCATTTTCCTCATTCTGCTAAGCAGAACAGGTATACAATTTCAAGCACGTTCAGTCAAACGCAAATTTGTTTAATTTCTGCTATTTTCGAAATTGCTCCTGTCCTGCAAAATAAATAAATAAAATAAACAAAAAATTATACTCTTTCCACCCTTTCAAGTGGTGTCAAGCTTCAAGATCAGCTAGCAGCGACTGCTCAAACTCCAATACAAAACTTCTTGCGGGTGGCGTTGCCATAGCAACCCTCTCCTGAGGCCTGTGTCTGGATAGAGGGAGCAATTCATCAGCAAGTGAATCCCGATAGGGAAAAATACGCAGATACCTGCAGCTTATCCCAATACACATCCCTGAGAGAGCCAAAGCCAAGCATACAGCCTATCAATTACACAGTCAAACCGAGCCAGCAGGGAATCTATCAGTAAATAAGCAAGGTTCCCTGAGGGTGGTCTCTCTCACGCACAACGTGGTGATGAGTTTAACCCTAGAGCGCTGACCCAATGAAATAACACGCAGTTGGATGCTGGGTCATGTTTCTGGCTAGCACACTGCCAGGGTCAAGGGAGCCTGTGGTTACCCCTGAGGAGTAAACAGAATAGCTTAGCCTTAAAGGAAAAGCAAAAATAATCATGCTAACATGCCAATTACACTAACAGTGTTGGAAGGTAGAAGTCCCCAATCAGCAGGAGGACATTAGTGGTTAATTCCCTTTCATTTATTGTTTGCAACATTATTAACTGAACCACTTCTGTAAAAATGCACACAAAATTGGCCAAATCTACCAGTCTACAAGAGTAGCTATGTCATGGGTGTATTTTAAAAGTACATGATCTGTTTCAACAAAAAAAGTGTCCCTTTATGGCCACTGACCACACTGTTTACACTTTATCACAAGTTTAGTGCTTTCCAAGGTGTGCAACAAGTGAAATGTTCCACTCGGCCCTGCTCTGTGCAAAGCAAAATAAAAACCAACCAATGAGAAAAAGGAAGGGTTGCTTTAAGAGGGTAAAGAATAGGTGTTTGAGAAATTGATCTCTTTTTTTGGCAGCAAATCAAAAGCCCCTGTAAGTCATCCAAACCGCAGTCCAAGCTGACAATGCCCCTCTGACGAGGGAGCAGAATTTCATGAGCTGACGTTAGCATGAACATCCAGCATGAACACCAGCAAAAACAGTAAGCCGCCTTAAACCTGAGGCAATGAAAAAAAACAATAGGCTTACCTTCCACGGAGTATTCTTCTGCTCCAAGAAGAGAGGAAACAGAGGGGGGGGGAGAAGGAGAAATTAATTAGTAACCGAAATTATTGAGTCACACAGCTAAAAATACAGTCAGTGATGTCTCAATTCGTCATTTATGAAGAAGTAATTTTCAAAGAAGCTAAAGCTCTAAAGAGAAATTATACAATTATCCGATTTCCCTGACACAGGCTAATTGAAAATGTAAGACCTCTTAGAAAACCAAAGCAAGCACATAAAAAAACAACAACAACATATAAATGCGAATGTGCAATAAAGACAAGTCAGTAGTCTTCTGTGACACTGATCTCTGATTGAAGGTGCTGCATAGTTAACATTTCAGAATATGGCTTTAGGTGGCTTTGACAACAAGCAGGAATTACAAATATTTAAATACAACAGACATCTGGGGAAAGAATTTAGACCTGTACTAATAAACTGCACTGATCTAAAACATATAATCCACTCCTGTCCCCCCAGCAGGACCTGATTAGTATGCAGAAGTGTCTTGGCCATTTAAGCATGATGCATACTTTGGTATTGTCTTGCATTATTAAGCATATATAATAATGTGAACTGCCCAAGTTACTGCAGCATCTAATGTGAATTGTCTAGGTTAGTGCAAACCTGCATTGCAAAGCCCTGAGTTACTGTGATTGGATGGATAGATGAACTGAAAGATGAACAGACAGATTGACAGATAGGTAGACTGAAAACACATGTTCTCATGATCAGCAGATTCTGATTCCTAGAACAGAAGTATACCCTCCATAAATTTTTACGGATAAATTTGGCAAGAAATAACAATAAACATCAAATTCAAATGCCATGTATGTGGAGTGTAATATACCACCATGTTTAAATATAGCACTTTGACATTTAGAGTTATCTGTGCTTCTCTAGACTTTAGACCACAGCTCTAAGCTAAGAATACTAATTATAAACAGGACACACAGGAGACTCCTCTTCCTCTCTCTCTCTCTCTCTCTCTCTCTCTCTCTCTCTCTCTCTCTCTCTCTCTCTCTCTCTCTCATTACATCAGTTCCAGTGGATCTTGCTTGTGGGATAATTTCTTGGAGGGTTCTTTAATGTCAGCTTTCTGAGGGCTTCTGCATTTCTCAGAGTTAATTTCACTTCATCTGAGCCTGAGGCTTTGGGCTACGGAGTATTCAACACTTTTCATGAGCATATGTGATAATGCAATATACACTCACCGGCCACTTTATTAGGTACTTTTATTGCTGTTCAATTGCTTGTTAACACAAATAGCTAATCAGCCAATCACATGGCCGCAACTCAATGCATTAAGGCATGTAGAGGTGGTCATGACAACTTGCTGAAGTGCAGACCGAGCATCAGAACGAGGAAGAAAGGTGATTTAAGTGACTTTGAACGTGGCATGGTTGTTGGTGCCAGACGGGCTGGTCTGAGTATTTCAGAAACTGCTGATCTACTGGGATTTTCACACACAACCATCTACAGGGTTTACAGAGAACGGTCTGAAAAAGAGAAAATATCCAGTGAGCGGTCAGTTGTGTGGACAAAAATGCCTTGTTGATGTGAGAGGTCAGAGGAGAATGGGCAGACTGGTTTGAGATGATAGAAAGGCAACAGGAACTCAAATAACCAACCAGAATCTCTGAGGAACGTTTCCAACACCTTGTTGAAAGTCTGCCACGAAGAATTAAGGCAGTTCTGAAGGCAAAAGGGGGTCCAACCTTTTACTAGCAAATAAAGTTTGTGTGTACCTAATAAAGTGGCCAGTGAGTATAAGTTGGTCCTCATCATGCGTTGACTCACTATAACACACACACATATATGGTCTATCTTAGGACTGGGTGACTTGACAGTATTTATCAGTAATGTGATAAATTATTAACAATAAGCTTTTCTACTGTACTGATATCACCCAACTACATGTCTTATTGTTACAACATGAGAGAGAGCACAATTAGTCCTGTTTATTAGGATCTAGTGTAGGGCAGTATGTAAAACAGAATAAAAGTCATTTTTACTCCATTTTTTGATAGTATGTTAAATGTGACACCACTGTTTATGATGTCTGTTCCAACTCATGTCAGAAAATGAAATATGACAAATTGTGTTTTGTGAAAAATTTCTGAAAATATTATATTTTTACTTTATCACCCACCCCTAGCCCAGTGTACTTGCTTACTCAACCGTGTAATCGAGTTTAATCAAGTTTTGACAGCCCCAGCTAAGATGTTTTAATTTGTGCAATGCTTGTGCATTCTGAGTAAAACTAATAAATATTTGTGCTGAATAATTTTACTCAGACGAACATTGCTGGCACAGCAGCAAATTGCTTCTATGTAATAATTTAGTGAAGAGCAACAAGCACCCAAGTCTAAAAAAAGAAGAAAGTCTCATACTGCCGGCTCCGGAGAAAGGCAAAAATGTTCATAAGTGGAGGCTTCCTGCGGCTGTGGAACTGTTTACGTCTGCTTTTTGTAAAGAAGCTATTAAGATGTAATGCTGGATGAGGGAACAGTGGCGTTAGAATCTTTTGGTTAGTGTTTAAAGGGTAAAATCACTTCCGTATTCCTTCTGAGTTTATCATCACAGAAACTGGATTAGGTTTGATAAACTCATCTCATCTTGATTCTCCTTTCGTTTCTAGGTTACTTATCAACAGCATCTATTTTATAGTCACATTGCAAAGACACAGTTCAAACTCCTGGTCCTAGCGAGCTAATTGATAAACTTCCAGTAGCATTAAAGTGCAGAATGGCTGAAGAGAGAGGTTCCTAATAAAGGTTCATCAAGGCACCCTCTATTTCAATAGATAACACAGTAGTAGAAAAACTCAATCTCAGTAGTTAACTTCACATTTGGAGGATGTCACCAGTGTAATTCAATCAGCTGTTGTTTTTTTGTTTTTTTTTTAAGGTGGAGATGAACGTATGATTGAATAGTTAATAGTCTACTTGTGTAAGGACGTGAATATCTTAATCTGAAAAGCAATTAATCTGGGTTGTTTGGACTGAATGTCACACACTCTTTGGCTAAAGCATAAAACAATTACTTTCACTGACCTAGCATATTCTGCACCATACAGAAAATGGATAAATGACCACGACAGGAACTGTATTCTTGTGAATGAGTTAACCAGACCTGTTGGTGAGAACTATTGCTGAAATAATACTGTGTTGGTTTTGACCATTTTACTCTTGAAATCAAACACTTTATTTAACTAAACAGCTTGATATTCTCCAGGACCCAATCATTTTTGCCATCAGGTGAGTCTTCTTCTAACATTTTTGTTTACAAGTTGCATGTCACTAGGATTATAGTCTCCCTGTGTGGTGAAATTTAGTGTTTTCCTACTCGATCAGAAGCTCACAAACTCAGTGAAGTAAATGCAATGGTTCAGTTGAAAAATCATATTTCTAGTTGACCCTAAACATAGTCAATTAATAAAAACGTTCTGTCCTGAATTTCACAATTTTAGATTTGCACTGGAGTCACAAGGATAACGCAATTAATGAGTAGTGGGAAGTTTGCTGAAAACCATAGGTGCAGGTACCTGGAAGCCTAGATTTCATCTGTACTTTTTATAGATAAGTATAAACAGTCAACATGTCATGGCTGAACGATAACATTTAGAGCAAAATTAAGCAAGTAATATAGAACAACTGGTAAAACAGTTAAATCATTGATTGTACATCCAGAAAAAGAGATCAGAAAATGTGTAAGAACTGACAAGTAAGCTGAAGGTTGGCTGACATGGCTGTCTGGCAGAAGGAATCAATGAAAGTTTGAAGCCGAACTGACATTAAAATGCCACTTACATGCCACACCGCTCAGTATTGACTTACATTAGTATACACAAACCACAAGAAAGGTGGTTTCTGGCAGAGACGGCTTAACTTACAGTTTGAAAGCACTGAATGAAAGAATCGACACTACATGGATCAAGCCAGGTTTTAAAGTAAGATATGGCCTGAAACATACAGCATTTATAATATACTGGTTCCCAGCCCCAGTCATCAAGACCCTGCATCTTGCGCATTTGTGTTTTCTAAGCTTTCCAGGCTTTAATACACGTGACTGAGTTATTTGTGCAATCCTTTAGTCCTCTAAAATATCAGTCGGGTGCAATAAGGCAGAAAATGTGCAGTGAATGGGGTTAGAGCCTGAACTATATCACAGGACTCGATCATTCACATCTACAAGTATTTGTAGACTTGGGTCAGTTTTTGCATTCAGGTTTCTCACTGCCTGCCTTTCTACTTTAATATATTTGGGCCAGCATTTACCCCTGTGTTAAGTTTTACTCCTTACTTTATTCATCTTCCCAGTTTTTAATCTGGCACACTAAAGTCAATCGTGTTGCAGGCTCCGAGGTCCATAAGGCCAGCATTAGGGCTATGCAAAGTTTAACCAGACTTAGTAATAAGACTAATTCTCTATTTTTAGAACATGCTCGCTAGAAATCTGCTATGGCTGTAGCTCAAGCTTAAAAGAAAATGGAAATCATCACAGCTACATTTTCATTTTTCCCCTGCCTACATTAATCATGAGAGCTGTAATTATAAGGAAACATAGAAAAAACACTCTTGAATCTGAGTTCAACAGAAAGAATCAAGATAGTCACCCAGGCAGTTGCTGCTGCACCACTCAGATCTGGAGGAAGACTGTACAAACCTCCTATAAGCGCTGTTCAAAAGCAGCCCTAAGAAATAGTCAGAGCACACAGTACGTAGAAGAACACCGAAGACTTCAGCAATAAAGTAGCTATTGATGCACTCTATCTCGGTTTGTCTCTTTCTGTCTTTCTCTGTCTCTCTTTCTCTTGCTCTCTACTCTATTCCCTATTTGAGATTAAAGGAGAGAAACAGACCCCAATCAAGCGACTACATCACTGCTGCCACTCAGGACAACACAACAAAGGAAGACTAATGCAGGTTCTGAAGCCAATAGAAGCTTGTCAGTGATGTAGACTAACCCCCTCACCCAAGATTGTCCAGCATCATTTCTGTCATTGCTCTCTGCATGAACCTATTTATTTCCAAATAGAACATGATATGAATTCAGACAATTATACAACATTTTACCACATTATATTGAATGTGTGCACTAACACACACGCTTATATGCAGACAGACAGACAGACAGACAGACAGACAGACAGACAGACAGATAGATAGATAGATCAATAGATAGATAGATAGATCAAACCATTTGTTCTTGTAGGGTATAATTCCTAGTTTATGACACTCTGAGAATAAGACACCAGTTGTCTACTGATTTAGCAATTAAAGTGACAATAGGGAAAACCTCTACCCTAAGAGACACACGTGGCATACTTGCAGTCTTAAGAGACCATTCAGCCGAGACTGTTAATATAATTAAACAGAGGAAAGAGAAAATCTAAGCTGTTATGATTTTATGAGCGCTGTTTGAACATTTGAATGAGTCAGTGGTTCTCCAGGGCCCTGCAGAATGGTAAACATTGACTATTCCCTTTCATGAAAAGGCAAGCAGAGCTTTTTCTGCAGAATGGCATGGGAATAGTCATGGAAGTGCTATTCCACAGATTCAGCGTTTTATCCCTCTGATTCGTTCTGACAACACCTGTCCAGCCAGTGAGTCCCTCAGCCTGTTCCATTAGTATATGGGAACCAATTGCTCTGGGCTTGGTGGTCCATCAGGACCATATTCCCCAGTGTGCGACAGAATATATATATATATATATATATATATATAATGTAAAAGGGAGACCATTTTGAGGTTGAAAGCACAGGTGCATTATTTCCTACAGGCATGTTTTGATAGTGCAGCTCTTGCAAATAATAACCATAGATCTCATAGCAGAATGCAGCTACAGGCAACTGCATAGTAATGTGTGTGGATAAAACAGTAAAAGCACCACTGCAGAGACAGAGAGAGAGTAAAACAAGATAATGGCAAGGTATTTTTGGTGTTTTCCAAAATTACACAATAGTTCAAAGTGAGAGACAAAAGGGGGCGCTGTTAATTAGATTTAAAAGGCAGAGAGGGTGTAAATGGTTTTGAAGAGGGAAACAGAGAGGAAAAAAAGTATTTTAGGTGCATGTTTGTTTCAACCCCCCGCCGTAATGTTCCTGCTGTGTGTCGGCTGCTGTTTGCTGCTTTGTGGTTTTTCTCTTTTTGTGGCTGTTGCATTATGTGCAGGTCCATGATTGGCCCCCTGGCATGACCTGGAAGTGCACCTATCCAGACTAGCCCAGCAGACTTAGGTTTGCTTGCTTCAGTAAATTTGTGAAACCTTTGTTAGACCTTGTGAAACTGTGACTGTTTGGGAAAAACAGGGGTCGAGCAGCATTTTGTTTTGCTTATCTTTTCTCCTGGTTTTAAGATGGGAGTTAGGATAGGTTTTTTTAGACTGGTTTATTTTAATTTTAGCTTAGATAGTTTTATTTTTTATTTTAGGCATCTCCTCAGGTAGATTTCCCTGTCAGCAGTTAGCATTTCCTCAATAAGACTTAAAAGAAAATATAACTGTGGGTTTCTTTGTTAAATGGTGTCTGACATTTGGTCTGGCAAGAGGACTGGACAGAGAGTTCACCCTCACTTTCAGTTACAGCCTGACCCTAGAGCTGGTCATAACACTGTTCAAAAATGACAAAATGTTACAAAGTCTAAGCCAAACACTGATTAGATTTAAAGGGGCAGAGAGTGAGTGAATAAACGTGAATGAGAATGAATAAAAGTGGGAGAGACAGAAAGAGGAAGTGCAAGAGAGGAAAATACAATTGGGTATGTATGCAAAAATGACAAAATTTTACTATGAGACTAAAGGGATTGGTCTTAATTAGGTATAACTAGGCAGGAAGTGCACTAATGAGCTTATGAAGAGAGAGTGAGAGAGAATGTGCAGGGGAAAACAGAACAGAAATGGAGGCGTGTTCAAAATTGAAAACATTTTTGCAATGTCTGAGACAAAATGAAGTGGTCTTAATTAGATTTAAAAGGGCAGGGAGTGTACAAATCTACTTATAGAATTAAAAACAGAGTGGAAGAGAGAGATTAAGAAAGGGAAAAAAAATATTTTGGTGTTAAAAAAACTTTTACAAAGTCTGAGACAAATAACGGGGTCTTAATTAGACTTTAAAGGGCAATGAGTGTGCACATGCACTCACTTGCAAAGAGAGAGAGAGAGAGAGAGAGAGAGAGAGATGGATTTCTTCTTCACTTTTGGAGCCCCAGAGGGTTTTGGAGTCAAATGAGAGACTTTTTGAGGCTTAATCCCACCAAGCAAAATAAAGGATTTAGCACAGAGCAAGGAGAGAATCTTAACTAACACACACACACACACACACACACACACACACACACACACTAGAAGAAGCATGAAGGAAAGAGAGAGTGCGATCGATCAGAGCAGTTGTCACTCATAAATGTGTGTGTATGCTAGTAATTGGCTGTTAAGCTGAGAGGGAACATGGCTGATGTTCAGGCTGATGCTCAAACTGGCTGCTTTTACCACCAGACTTGCTGCACTTCTTTATACTGCAGGACACGGTGGTCACTTACCCAAGCCCGCCACTACACTTTATTCCATTTGCGCACTGTTGCTATGGACAACACTGGCCAACTATTTTATATTTCAGAGCCTACACAGGCGAATCACCAGTGCAGCATGTTTAACGATGCATTATTTTGACCAGAACACTCTACATTTTCTTAAGGTTGGGTATGGATTGTCAGTTCTCTGTAGGAATCGAGAGAAGGTGTCCCTATTTTACAAATACTGAGTTATTCCAATTACTCATTGCATGTTTTGACCCCAGTCATGGGTGAACAAACTTGTACATGCTTGCAGTGGCACAACCACAACAAGCACCACTATGAGTGTGTAACCAGTATACATCTGTGCAGCCAGAATTAAAGGCTACACTGCTTAGTGTTTTTGCTGTGCAAGACTTGTATTACAACCAGTTTAAGGCAGCTGACTTAAAACAATTTTGTTTAACTAAGTAACACTTATATCTAAATTACATCTGAGAAATCAAATGCCTAACCTGTAGCTTTGTGTTAAAGGTTTTTTAATTACACATTGTTTTAAGTGCAGTGTTTTCTGTATTAAAGCAGGCTACACAATTATTTACTATTTATTTAAATATTTTATTATATTATTTATTAGCTTTTTTTTGTTAAAGCCATTTAGGAGATCATACGTGTAATTGGAATCAGCAAACTGTAAACAATAATAATAACTGCTTCTGCATGAACACCTTGATTGATCAAAACACCCACTGAACACCAACATCTGGAGCTGTGATTGGTTAGGTTGCAGCACACTGTAAACCATACTGTGATTGGTTAGAGGTATCATTTGCATATTGCAGTCCTCTGTGACATAAGCACTGCAAAAGTCAACACATAATATATGGTAAAAATGAATAAACTATATTGTATAAAACTAGTGCTCCATCATATTATTATAATATTTTAAGAGTATTTATTTTCATGATTATATGAACACATTTCACAATGTTTTTAAAATTCTCTAAACTGGCCTATATAAGGACAAATACATTGTAATGATGTCAATTAAGGCAGTGTTATACACATTTCTTTGAAGTGAAACTACTACAAGGTTGGGAAGTTTGCACCATGAGGGCAGCACTTAAAATATGCCACATATTTCAAATCTAATGGGGCAATATTACCTCAGTGACCTGCTAGAGCAGAAAAAGGCCTGGCAGTAGGGATGGTGTTGGTTATAGATGGCCTTGATGGTGTCCTGATGCTCTTTTTAAAACCCCGAAGCTTCCTGCAAACAGATGATTTGTAGGCCGCAGGTACAGGATCCCATTGGGAGTTCAGACCAAAGACAAGGTAAGGCTAGAGTCACCGTGGCAACCTCCACAACCCACCACCACCACACTGACCCTGATACAGCTGGAGTCACTCCACACACACACACACACACACACACACACACACACACACACACACACACACACACACACACACACACACACACACTACCATCGATTGAGCTCAGCGGGGACCCGCTTGACAAGAGCGCTACTGCTCTAGTGAGGGAGAGAGTGAGCAAGAGAGTCTGACCCACTTTTCATCTCTTTTTGCTCTTTTCTTGCTACCTTTGCCTTTTTTGGTGGCAATACAGAACATACAAACATACATTGTGTTTCCTCAGTGAGGGAGATTTAATAATGATGATAATGAACTGCGAACTTTATATCAAGACTTTTATAGAAACTATTATTTTATCAATCCATTTTCATTAGTAAACAAAAGAAACCAAACACTCCTTTGACTAGTATATGATTACTTGACTAATATTAATCAATCCTGTTCTGTCACAGTTCTGCCAACATTCAGAGCTTTGTTTGTGTTACAGGTAATTTCTTCTTCTATATCGTAAAAAAGCAACAGAAATCATATCATCATCAGCATTTCATGATTGTTGCATCAAAACGTTGCTGACATATAATCAATTTCCTTTTCCAATCTCATAAAATTGTCTATTTCACAATTCTGTTTTTCTTTTAGAGGAATAATTTGCAGTCAAAAGCAACAAACCACAATTTGTAATATCGCAATACTTAACATATTAAATACTGAATCGTAACGTGGCTCAGGTATTGTGATATTGTACCGCCTATAGCGATTCTCACACCAGTACATTCCCAGTTAAAATGAATTTAGCTCAAACAGCACTTTTGTTGAAGAACTGTCCCAGTCCTAATCACTCTCACTGCGGAACCTGGCCATGGGTGTGGATACTGTGTAATCATCCTGCACCTAGCCAGGTGTGATGTTTGGCACTGGCCTCAGATTTCGTTTTGACACTGAATAGCGAAAGATTTGCCTGTGTGACAAGCTCAGAAAGATGATAATCTGCAGCGCGAACAGGGATGAGAATCACTGAGGCGCAGATTCAGTTTCTCTGAGCCCATCAGCAGCCTGAACGGTGAGGTGAAACAGGTGAGGTGAAGCACGGCCATAACCTGCATTTCAAAATAATCTTCAAAAATGAAGAGGGAATGGAGGGAGAGATCAGGGACGACAGCTATGTCATGACAGGATGCACTAGGCCATTTGGTATTGAAAGAATTTATTCTTTTAAGCTGATCCGAAACCAGTTCTATAGATTATCCAACAGAAAAAGGTTTTCAGCTGAAGCATAACATGAAACCTTGGAGCTTAAAAAAGCGATTCTTTTAAAGACAACAAATGCCCCCACTGACATACTTATATTTTAGCAAAATAGTCCTACAAATCCACAGTGTATTCCATGTTAAAAGGATTAAATCAGAAATCCTGATTGGATTTCAGGCTTACATAAAAAAAAAAAAAAACTATTTCTGCAGTAGGATCATTCTGACCCAGCCCTGCTTGGCTTTATGAAATAATGTTGTTATTAAATGGTGGACGCTGTCGCTGTGTGCTTGCTGTTTACTGTGTTTTCTGTTTGTAATTGCAAATTGAGTGCAAGTGAGAGGTGCTCAGGGTGTGAGTGTATAACAGACAACATATTACCTTCAAATGCAATAATCTGAGAATGGAAAACAGAATTGAAGTTCCTGCTTCAAATGCTGATCGATTTGCTACTTTTTTGTACACATGTATTGCATTCTTTCTAACCTACAGCTAAAAATTTAAATATGACTACCCTGATCTAACTAAAGTTTTGGTTTTATGCCATGTTTTTATACTTGATGTTTCCCTGTGGATCTCTAACAAACACATTTTTTTTATTACCCTAAATAAAGAATTATGAAAAGATCAGGCTTTTTTTTCAAGCCCAGAGGGTCACATATCAAGAATTAATTAATGAATGCTAATGCATGCACTGAAATAGAACTAATGATAGCTTCTGAATGAAGGGATTTTAGTAGCTGGTGCATGGTCTCGACATCCACTCATAGCCTGGCATGATGTAAAGGTGTAAAACAAAAGTTAATAGCTAAGGTGTCTCAGGCTCTGCCTCAGAAACTGGTCTCACATAATCCACTACCACTAATATGCTACCATTTGCTGCAAGGAATGCAAACTCAACTCTGTTCAAAGCAATACTGTAAATTTTTTACAGCTTCCTTTTTCCCCTAACAGACCTGTTTTGCAAGAATGAGAATATTTTCAAACACAATACAATGTTTGATTTTGAAGTGAATATGTTATGCAAAAAAAAATGTTATGGGTTTGGTGAAACATATCTATATGCAATTTTTTGTCACAGAGTGTTTTTATGCACACTGTGCATTTACATATTTCGTCAAGAAAGGTCTCCGAATTCCCTGCAAAAATCCCCCATGCTTACCTAGCACAGCATTACTGAAGCTCCTGAGTTCATTCTTTACACTAAACTATTTTGCAATCTGCAAAGACTAATCATGGTTTGTTATTCTCCAGAGATTTCATTATTTTGTGTTGCATTAAAAAATGTTTCTTGATTAATCTTCAAAAAATAGTAAATCAGTAGATGCTTCATTAGTAATATTACTAATAGTACTATTATCATCCATAGTGACCATCCCGCCGTATTCATATCTGTGACATGACCAACAAAAAGGCCACCATGCAAATAAGGTGAACAGTGTGGAAAAGTGAAAGACACACTACCTTGAATGGTTTGACAGCAAAGTTTAAATGCTTGCTACTACATATTTAGTGGTGAGCAGACAGACTCTGAAAGGAATGGCTAAAAAAAGCTGTTAGCGTAGGCCGGTCCCGCCGTTCCTCTTGTGTCACTCATCTGTCCTCGCGACTCTCGTCCGAAGAGCCTCAGCACGGCCGAGTCAAAACACGTTGCGGGAGATCAGAGGCTGACGCATTTTTCCCCCTCTCTCCCGCTCTCTCCCCTTTTTCTCTGCCGTTTTCAAATCACAACTCGCTCTGACTGATGTCTGTCTCCTCAAACAGTGACAGATGCCTCAAGCAGGATTTCGTTTTTCACAGGAAACAAGAAAAAACAGTAATATAGCTTCCCTCATGTAAGATCTCGCTTGCTTTTATCTCTCCTAGCGTATCCCTCTCTCGGTTAATGCCACTCTCTCGGGCGATAAAACCATTTGATTTTGACTTACTTTACTTCCTTTGTTTATAGCATTATGATGTTAGAAAACCTATTACTGACATTAACAAAACTGTAGGACACTCAGGTGGATGATGAACATCACAAAATCTGAAACCAGTGTTTTCAATGAAGACGAAGATGCGCACACCAGCTATGCCTTTAACACTTTGAATGTCACTTGTATTAATCCCAGAACAATCAACAGCTCCACTTACTGTATAGGTGCACTTTGTAGTTCTAGTTACAGACTGTAGTCCATCTGTTTCTCTGCATACTTTGTTAGCCCCCTTTTACCCTGTTCTTCAGTGGTCAGGACCCCCATATACCCTATTTGCGCTGCTCTAGTGCTGCTGGAGTTTTTAAACATCTCAGTGTTGCTGTGGGACTGAGAATTGACCATCAATCAAAAATATCCAGCCAAAAATGTCCTGTGGGCAGCATCCTGTGACCACTGATGAAGGACTAGAGGATGACCAACACAAACTGCAGCAGCAGATGAGCTGTCACCTCTGACTTTACATCTATAAGGTGGACTGACAAGGTAGGAGTGTCTAATAGAGTGGAAAGTGAGTGGACACAGTGTTTAAAAACTACAGCAGCACTGCTGTGTCTGATCCACTCACACCAGCACAACACAAAATAACACACCACCACATCCTCAGTGTTACTGCAGTGCTGAGAATAATCCACTATCCAAATAGTACCTGCTCTATGGGGGCCTTGACCACTGAAGAACAGGGTAAAATGGGGCTAACAAAGTATCAGAGAAACAGATGGACTACAGTCTATAACTGTAGAACTACAAAGTGCAGCTATATAGTAAGTGGAGCTGATAAACTGAAGAATGAGCACAGAAACAAGGTGATGGTCATAATGTTATGCCTGATTGGTGTATAGAGAGAGAGAGAGAGAGAGAGAGAGAGAGAGAGAGAGAGAGAGAGAGAGATAATATTGCATTTTTCCTATTTTTCCAGTGTAATCTAAAGGATGAAGAACATTACCACCAGCCATTAACAATTAGTGCAAAACTTCATAAGGAATTAAATTAGGTCAGTCAGTAAGCGCAACTGTGTGGCTGCTCCACCTGCTCTGCCAGTAGTTACACTCAGCTTCTATGCAACATTTCTCTACCAGAGGGCGGGACTGTGAGCATTTGAAATACAGCATGTTTCAAAAGCTTATCATAGACCTAAAAACCTCAGCTGTTTCTTTGAACAAACTCACAGGGTATTCGGTAAAACGGCCACTTTTCTATTCCAAGTAAGAAGCTAGAGAAGGTCAGACGCAAGATTCTAGCTAGGAGAGGAGGGGTAAGGGGAGGAGGTTTTGACAGTTTATCGATGACGCTCGTATATTAGTATCGACACTAGAAGCCCCACAGGGGAGAGCAGGCCTTATCTCCACAAAATGAAGCAGACAGGTAGAGGTGGAGAGAGGGTGCCGCAGAGAGGCCAAGGCATGGAGGGAAGGATGGAAAGAGGTTTATCTCTTAGATGGGAAATGAAGGGATTGAGCGAAGGAGGAGAGGTAAAAGAAAAGCTGGGGAGTGAGGGGAATGGGAGATTGAAGAGAAAGGGAGCATTTAAAACCTCTGTTACAAAGTGTCTTAAAAGACATGAAAGCTGACTGTCGAGGTGCTTAAATATGGAAGCATGGAGAATTTAGGCAAATAAGCAAATAGCAAAATCACAGATACATATTGATAGTATACAAGTTCATTTTTAACTCATTTTCATAAACTAATGAAGTCATGAACCATGTTTGTGGTAGGGATTGGCTGCTACTGGAACACGACAACATGTCCTTGACAATACAGTAGTTTTGTAATATATGTAGCAAAGAAATTGCTTGTGGGGGATCATTGTCTAAAACGTTCAACACAGCAAACCTTACTAGACAAGAATATGGAGAGTAGGAAAAACTAGCAAGTGCAAAGGATATGGTATAGGTATGCTTGGCTGGTAACACATAAGCTTTGTGCTTTGGGTAAAGACAGAAAAAAACAATAAAATATGTATCAGTATCGATGAGCAGTATATGGCTGAAATACCTCTTTTGGGACACTTCCATTTGCCCTTTTCCATGTAAACCATGCACAGTAATTAAAACTATCAAACATCTGGGTTGATCCTATCAGAGAAAAGTGGGTAGGCTGTAGTGAGTACATACCCAAGCTCAAATAACTGGGCTTTTTTGTATTCTCTTACAAATTCTAGTGGTGTCTGATCTTAAATGTCTAATCGGTGCATCCCGAGCCAGTAAGACATCACAAGGTCATCACAGTCAAAAAATACATATACTTAACAGAACCGAAGAAAAAAGATATTTTAAAACAGTCTGCAAACTTTAAATGCATGCAGAAAGCACAGTATTCCAGGTTGGCTGTGAGCTAGTGGACCCTCAGAGGTGACTGACCAATCCTGAACTCCATTACTTTCCCTCCAGCGCCACTGTGACTCCCTTTTTTAACTCCTCAGAGGGGCCCAGAATCCCCATGGCTTTTTTCCACCTCCATTTGGGCGCTTAACATTGCCTCAACCTAAACAAACACCTCCACGCACAGGGGTGCAGCCCGATTCAGCACCTTACATAACAGGATTAATGAATAAGAGAGAGAGAGAGGGCGGGGGGGAAGCAAAATGAGTTATATTTCTCTCTACTTTTCTCTCTCTCACATTTCTCGCCACTTCTACACTCCCAGTCACATTGGCTTTTCTGTTGCCTGCATTATTGAACAGTTTCCCTGTGGTTCCCTTTCATACTCTGCACAACCTTTGCTTCGCTGTCCTCCGGTTTACTGGAAGGAAAAAATATATGTTTCTACCCAGTAAATGCTACCTTGCTTTTTTGCTCAGCTGCAGCAATGGGTTACAAAACAACTATATAAAATATCTGTGCCATAAATGAGCGTTGCACGTAATGTAATTAAAATTCCACATTTTGAGTTGGGGAAGACATTGGTTAAATGAAGTCTAACACAGAGGATTATGGGAGTTCACAGTAGGAATGCGCGATATGGACATAGGCGATCATGCTGCTTTCCTACATGTTGCAATTGTAATATGCTTTGTGATGTATTACAGACACATTGCTAAATCCATAATACAATCGAGTGAAAAAGTCAGAGACCACCATTTATTTATTTATTTTCCAGCCAAAATGGCCATTAGTAAAAGTTATTCATTTTTCTGCATCAGAAAAAAAACCAGAAAACAAATATTACAAGAACAAAATAATAATACAATAACAAAATGACGCAGCTTCCATTCTTTTCAGGAAATGTTTTTCAGTTTTTCACAGAGATCTGCTGAGATACTTTACAAAGTTCAGTCAAAGTTCGGTCTGGGGTGAAAAGTTCATAGCTCTAAGAACACCAGCAGCTTCATTTGGTTTGCGTGATTTTCCTTTTTTTTATACTTTCTTTAGCAACAGACTCTCTCAAATGAAACCATTAAGCTCTGTTTATCCGATGGTTCTCGGGATGGTTATGAGTACGAGCATATGAGTACTACAAAAGTCAAAATCACAATAACAATTACTGAACAATATGTTGTGCAGCTTTGGTTTTTCAACATTTCTTAAGGACCTCATTCAAGCCAAATGGTGTGTGTACACACATAAATACCGATGTGAAACAGTACAGAAGCATCAGGCAACAAGATGTGTTTACCCACACAAAGATAAGGACAGAGAGTTGACGGCACTGAAGACATCAGCAGTCCCTGAGGGAGCCGAGGGGAGGCTGCGCTGCTGTTAATTCGACCTTGTGATACTGAGACAGACAGGCTGACGTGGAGAGGCAGAGAGAGAGAGACAGCACGGCTGAGAGTGACACACAGAAGGTGAGAGTGATCACTCAGTGGAGGAGCCAGGTCAAACTAGAGCCGCAAGAAAGGCTGAAGCAACAGCAAAATAATCACGAATCATGAGACAGCAAGGAAACGAGCACTAAACATAATCATAAAAGACAGCCTCTATGTTCTCCACCTCTGTTCTCTCTTGCAGCGTCCCAGTTGTAATGTAAAGGTTAATTCTAGCTGGTTTTTGAATACACAGCATGCAGTTCTTGATTAAAATGTATTGTTCAACAAATTAAAGTACCTTCTTTAAGTATCATGTGATCAGCCTAGTGGTCATTTGCATATTGATAAGATATATTGATATTTTTGATCTGTCAATAAGAAACACGGCTTTTTAAGGTCTTCCTAATATTTCTCTTTTACAATAAAGTATCCTTAAAGGTTTTGCATGGTTTACTGTTCAGTGAAGTCCACTTTCATTAGTCTTTTTTCAAATTTTAACTCCTCAAATGATTTGATTACTAGAATAATCAAGAGTGACAGGCCTAGCTGAGGATACTGAAAAAGTCTAATAATCAGAATTAGAATCAACCAGTTTTTGAGTAAATCTGTGTACAAACCTGTCAAAATATTTCACTATTCAGATTAGAATACAGTGTTTACACACTTCACAGCATTCTGTGTTTCTCTTTCTCGGTCTCTCCACCTGTTCTTTCTCTTTTTGTTCATCTGTGCCTGCAGTGTTGGCTGGGCCTCCGTCATCTGCTGCCTGTAAATCGTCAGTGTCGCTTTAACCTTACAAGCTTCCTTCACATTCTCACATATCTTGTTAAAATGGTCACGCCAATAAAATCCCATTCAATCGTAATGAATTGAGAAGCAGAGAGACTGTGGAAGGTGATTTAGTGGCTGTTATAAAAGCAGCCTGATTGTGTTAAGATCGAACCAGAAAGCCAGCCAAGCTAACAGCAGGGACAGGACAGAATAGATGGTACACACACATACACTGCTGCTGTCCAAAAAACATGCATCTCCTTTTTTTCACTTTTTTCCCTACATTATTTGAAAACAGTAGTTCTCTACATTGTGTGATAATTTCATGACAAACTGATCAATAGAAATGCTCCAAAATTGTCCAGTGGGGGTCTTGACCACTGAAGAACAGTGTCAAAGGTGGGTAACAAGGGATGCAGAGAAACAGAAGGACTACAGTCTGTAATTGTAGAATGACCAAGTGCCTTATATGGTAAGTGGAGCTGTAGACAATGAGTGTAGATACAAGGAGGTGTTCTTACTGAGGTGGATGGTTGGTGTAAACAAAAAATAATCACGTATTTATTTATCTATTTATTTTTAATAAGCATAAAAGAAGAATTTTTAAGCCTAATCCCACCCCTACACTGTTAGAAATAAAGGTACCATGCAGGTCCACTGATTCATTCATCAAGGTACAAACAATGTAAGTGCACCCTCAAAGGTGCAACATTGGTTTTAAGGTCCAACTGTGTACCTTAAGTAAGTTTTTCCTAGTGCAAAAGTAGACATTTGTATCTTTTTATAAACTATTATATTGAAACAGAACAATACAATAAAAAGCCTGGAGGCGAGACGGGGTGTGTGGAGTCAGTACAGCTTAGAAAATATTATTTCAATGGATTATGGTACAGTTTTGTACCCTGAATAAAAGGTACTCCGATGTACCCCTGAGATGTACCGCCACAGTGACAAAAAGGCTACTGCCCCAGTGACAGTGTCCTACCTTTTCTTTCTAAGAGTGTAATCTCAGGAGCACATTCAGAGAGTTGCTCTTTCAGTTTTACAAAATAAAAGATGCAACTTTTGTAAAAAGCACTTTTTCAAAGGCAGGACCGTTTTGATGGTCCTGTAGGTTATGTTTATTTTTTTCTGGGGGGGGGTTTCAGTCGTTTTTGTCCTGAAACATAATACATGCTATGTGAGGGCTGTCATTAGCATATGTATCTCTGCTAACTTATGCCTCTTTGCCCCATTTCTGAAGAGTGAATGGCGGGCTTGTTTTTTGTCCTGTTGGGTTCTGTCACGTTGCTGTCAGAAAGCGAGAGATCCTGCACGACCCTGTCTTTCTCTGAGCAACATCCGATGTCTAACTGTCCACTGCTAGACACAACAATCTCTTAAACACAGTGATGCAGTCAAAACAGCCTCATCACAGCCCCATCTGCCATTGTTTTAGAGGCTTTGCAGGGTCATATTTCTCCAAATAGTAGATTTTCTGCCTTTATCTCTCAGATATCATTAGAAAATATATTAATGAAAGATGTTCTAACTTTAATTAGTTTTGAGTTTAATGTGAAATAAATATATCGGAAATACATTTGTTAGGAGATTGGTATTTTATCTCTTTACAAGCTAAAAAATGCTGCTCCCAGATTTCCCCAGCTATTGATGTGGCAAAAATGTAAGACAAAAAGTAATTTTTGTCTCAGAATATGACATTTTACTCATGTCATATACTGTATGTGTTTAGCACACAATCAATTAGAATATTATTCAATGAAGTATGTAGTTACTTTCTGTCCGAAATAAAGTTAAATCGAATCACTGTAGGGTCAGAGCTTTACACCCCTAGATACCAGTATTGTCTTAAGACAATTGTCAGTGATCTCTTTTAGTTTCTAATCTGCAAACGTTCAGCATCTTGTCATATTGTCATTCATCTAAAGTCAGTAACTGGAAATCCTTCTGGCCTCTGAAATGCAAATGCTGTAATCTCCAGGTAAGCCAGTGTAACACTCTCCGAGTGCATTAAACTTCCTGCGTTGGGGGCTGGAGGGTTGGGTCCTGTGCAAAAATGTGGCAACCCATCCAAAGGGATTACAACTTGAAGGGTCAGCTAAAGCTAATGGGACTCTGTACCGTGTCTCTGTGAGGTTGGTGAGGTAATGGCAAACTTGACGGATTAAAAACAGGGATCAGGGGAAAAAAATCATCCTGTGGAAAATTTGAAAAGAGAAAGAATGGATTTTGACCCTGCTCTTTGTCTAATATGCAGGAGCACTTGGACAAACATGGTTTGTGAGAACGCAAAATAACAATAACAAGAGCTAGTCTAGCATTTTGTGCACAGAAAGCTGCAAGACCGGAGTCTATTGATTTGTTTTGGAAAGCTGTAGTGCTAATGCAGAAGGTTTTGGGCCGCAGAAGATTTGTTTGTTTGTTTATCTTTCTGACGTGCTCTTTTGACACCAGTCTTGCCACATGAATTCAGTTCCCTCAAGCCCTGGTGTGGCATAAGCATGGAGGGATTTTAGGGCGCTGAGCAAACCATTGCTGATGCAACTCCCAAAAATCGATTCCCTAACCACAGTCTTTAAAAAAAAAAAAAAAAAAAAAACAGGGACAGGAGACAAGACTGTAAAGCACAACACAAAACATAAAGCATATAATATCCAGGGCCCAACCGATATATTAGCAAAAACACTGGTCATTTTGATAACCGACAATCGTGTTAGTTGTTAAAGCTTAAAAAGCACTGACAGAATTATTTCCATGCTTCATTCATATCAGGCCTAACAAATCACTGCATATCCACTCCCCAAACCCCTACAGCTTTTAAAATCTCATGTACAAACCTCAATCCAATCCTATTAAAACTGACATGGCTACCTCTAAAGACTAAGACAGTCATCACTGAACCCATAAATTATACAACAGGCTTTATATGGGCTTCCTGGAAATTACATCCCAAAAGAGATGTATGTTTGGAATGACTGGGTCACACATAATAAGGGTATTAAAACCGTAATAATGTCAGCGGGGAGTTTGTGTGTAAATGCAACAAAAAGAGTAAAGACAGGGGACAAAAGTCTAAGTGCCTTTTTAAATCAAACCTCCTACAGGTCATTCAAGATGACAGAATGAGGCTAGATAATGATGAATTATGCGTAATATTTAAAACAGAATGCATCCGAACACAGCACAACATAATACACTTTGAAAGAACAGTATCCAGTGTACTGTTAGTCACTAGTAGTCTGTCTGAGCAGATTTAATCAAAATCCTATGAGGTGATGAACAGGTTGTAGATGCTAAAATGATCTCATATAATCTATCATCTATATTTGCACTGAATGTAGCGCAGACCCATTATTAGGCTAGAGCACCATGTTTGACACATGTTTTATATTATAGTCTATTTTTGTGAAAACAATCTAATGTGGGTATAAATATAGATAACGCTACTCAAGTACAGATTGATTAGTCAAATTACACATCCTCTTGATTTTTTAAATCAAAATAAGTTAACACCACATCTATGGGGAACAAAACACTTTTCTACACATTATAGTGCACAATATGTATTTATTACCTTTTTATTAATTTGAGATTAAAAATGGATAAAATCCATCGCACCTTCTGCAACTTTTTGCAGCTATTTGTTTTTTCCAACGTGTTAAATTCAGTGAATAAGCAGTAGCTGTGCATTAAAGTGTGCAGAAATGTATTCTCCATAAAGGATGTATTCAGTCATTTGTACTCATCAACAAAAATCAACACAACATGTAATTTGACCAGGGGCTTCATCGTGTATAAATGCAAGTGTGGTGTAGGAGATGTATGCATGTATTACATTAGGGGACATACAAAAAGACAAATGATTTCATATATTCGTGGACACTGTTGTTGATGGGATTTCATCAGAAGGGAGGCTTTGTCTACTCCAGTACTAATGGTGTAAAAAGTTTAAACCAATATATGTTTTGATACAACAAAACCAAGGGAATGTGTTGTGTTTATATAGTGATATTAGTATGTTAATATTTGCACCATGCACACAACATACATGTGTACATACAAGAAGCATAACGAAGCATGTAATTTCAGATTCAATACCGTTTTCTGTTCTGAGGTCAAGATTCAATGATTCAATATTTTGTGTATTCATTTCAGTTCCATTTATAAACTACTACAACTACTAGTACTGTTACTGTTAGTCTGCTTCATTCCCTGCCATGCCATCCTATTAACAAAAAACACCAACAATTTCTATATAAAAATCCCAGTCACTTGAGCACAGGTGCACAAATAAATAACTAAATAAATAACCACACCCTGCCCATTTTACTCCGGGAAGATGCACCCAGGTGACTAGTTTTGATTATTTATGGTGTCTTCCAAAAAAGATGGTAAATGACAGACACATGGAGGAGACAGAAATGTGTATCGCTGATATAGTTTTACATTTCAATACACTATTTAAAATGTTTTTCAATACCTACTGAAACCATTCCACATTTAACAAATAAGGATATATTTGAAAATCAGCTAAATATATAATCTTACTAGGGGTATTCAAACTTTTGCAGACAACTGTATATACAGGCATCAACAATTTTTGGCATTTCAGCCCGACTGAAACAGTATTTTAAACAACCATAAAAACTATAAAAATATGATTTGAAGTTTAACTTAAAAAATTAAATAGCTGGGTTGCCTTCAAATCTTGAGCTCATTAAACTTTTAACAGCACGGTAACAGAGCAATAATCAGTTTTACAGTCAGTTAACTTATTAATGTTCAAGGAACTCAAAATTTTAAAGCAACCAGGTAACATTCTTTCTTAAGGTAAAACACTGTATGTCCACAAAGACTGGTAAAGATCATTCTGGCATTGCTGTGTGGATGAGGGACAGGGAGGTTTTTTAAAATGATGCCTATTGTTCTGGGATAGGCCCCCTATGCTTCATCCTAGTCAGTCATTACCATGTAAAATCATTATGTAGAGGTCCAGTTAGGATCCATTTATTACACTGCATGGTCCCACAGCCTCCAGGGTCAGTGCACTAATTACTGATGTCTCATGTGGAAGGGAGAGTACGTAAAATATTTAGAAAAGTCTAAGTGGACCTGAGGCATCGCATGGAGACTGTAACCGATGCTAATTAAATTCAAGTTATCCTTTCAGCCAATTCTGCATTGATTAGAGACAGACATTAGTGTCAGGCGCACTTGAGGATGAGTTTGCATGTACACACATACACAGACACAACACTGTTTTAAAACAGTACCAGGACATACACAACTATCATTTAATTGCTGAATTTTATTGTGGGAGGAAAATGTAAAGACAAACTGTGACTTGGGCGGAAGTTATGGCACATTTTATATCCAGGTTTTGTCAAATATCTAAAACAGCAAAAGATAGAAATTATACTATGAAATTAGCAGAAAATGTAATATTTCAATTTGTTCCCTACAGAGGACATGGTAAAATTACTTTTACTTAGAAAATCAGCAAAATATATAATCTGACCAGGGGTATTCAAACACTTGCAAACAACTGTATATCCAGGCGTCAACAATGTCTATTGCGCAGTCCCCCGCCACATCATTTCACATTTTGGCCACTAAAAATAGACGGATTGTGGCCCTTTTGTATACAACTGTATATCCAGGGGTTGACAAGCATCTGAGTTTTTTTAAACAAAGAACCAGACCAGTTGAATTTCCATATATTTGCAAATAATTACTAACAATAAATAAATACACACACACACACACACACACACACACACACACATATATATATATATATATATATATATATATATATATATATATATATATATATATATATTTGAGCCCCTTACATGAGATCCAGAGCCTGTGTGGTTGGACACCAAATATGTCAGAAACTGACAAGTTCTTTCTAGATCTAAGAGTATGTCTTTATAGCCTGCTACAATTGGTGGGCTAATAAAACATGCCTTTATTGCCAGTGGCAGTGCTGACAATACAAATGAACTGACCAAAAATGATGACAAAAAAACAACAAATCAGAAAGTTTAGAGTCGAGAGGAAGAAAGTATTTGTATGGCTGGAGTTTTGAGAAAAATGTGATTTTCTGATTTCCAGACAGAACTGTCAGTCTTCATGACAGGCAGACACCTGTTCATTCTTTATCAGGAGTAACTGGTTTAGAAAACTCTACATGAAAAACAGGCATCACATATTTTTATACTTTTGACTGGTATTGTGAAAAAATGGAGTGGTTGTGAAGGACTTAAAGCAAAAAGCAACAACAGAATGATTTTTGATACTGAGTATGTTCGTTAACTGTAAATACAAGGTATGTACAATAAACATCTTTCTGCCTGCAATTTAATTTTAGCCACAAAATTAACCCCTCACCAGTGTAATTTGGCCAGTGCAAACTGTCTACCTCTGTCTACACCCATATCATCTATATGTAATAATGTGTATCTATATCTATTATCCCCGCGACCCTGTCGGAGAAGCGGCTTACAAAATGGATGGATGGATGGATATATCTATTATGTATACACAGTCAAGATTTCTTTTTTCCCTAACTATCTCTTGGTGCTTCATAAGGACAACTCTCACTCTCTCTGCTTCTTGCTTGTCATACACTCCCCGCACCCACACACATTCCCCCCACACACCTTTGTAAGGTCATTGTGTAACACACTTTCATCCCTCCATCACAGCCAATTGTATTTTTCCTGGTTCCACTTCACTGCAGTTTAGTGTTAATTCATTAACAAAATCAATGCACTTTTAATTACGTTCACATATTCCCTGCTAACAAAATCTAATGGGCTTGCATGGAAATGATGTGATGTGACCTTTTCATTAATTTCTTTATTTAAAATTGGTGTTTTAATGTGTTGTCGTGATCCGTCTTTGCCAACAGATGGCCCGCAGAAACTGACAGCCTCCTTTGCTCTTGCAAATAACCTTGGTTATTTGAATTGGAGCACAACGGGGGATGACTCAAAATTTTCAAATATAATATTTAGGAAAGTTTAAAGTTTATGATGTTCATGCTGCCAGTCTGTGGTATCATGTAGCAGACAGCACAAAGCACAGCCATAGCACATACGAAACATCAAGTTCAATCTCACTTCACACTCTACTCATATAGATTTTTTGGAATAACTGTCTAATAATATTAGCTGAGTGAAAAAAAGATGTTTCGTTTACCTTCTGTTTAGCTTTCTCAGTGTAAATTTTATGCTACGTCATCTACTATTGATTTGTGGTCTGAGTCTAATATAGTAGAGTATAGTGCAGTAGTGTGGGTAGCCTTCGAATGTCAAATTTGACGGAAATGCCCATTCCTAGCTCACACACATACTATGCATGGACAACTGATCTGAATTACTATCAAAACTATCTATACTGAGCTACCAGAAGTAGCAACGGTGCATAACAGGGGACAGAAGGTATTGCACATTTATGAACATGTAACTGTATTATGGAGCTTATAAGGTCCCTGAGAAATAATGTGCTCAAAATAGTGCTGCAGAAAATCTTGTCTGCTAATCGTTATTGCAAGATTTCAATACTGTACTGCTGGTTTTGAGGCCCGTGCTAAGCAAATGAGCTCTCTGACCAGTCACAATGGTTTTTACTGTGAGCACTGCAACCAATCACACTCCCAGCTGTGTTTCTGGGGTGTGAATGGTATTTAATAACCCATCAAAAGTGAATTTCAGAAAAGTATTCATTTAAATGTGTTTCTGACTACAGTTTAAGCCTTAAGGCATTTAACTTTCACCCAATTTGGCCAGTTCTGCCCACTAGTAAGGTCTCAACACACTTAGTAAAGTATTTTGGGTAAAAATTAAACCATTATAAAGTACAAGGCATTTTAAATGTCTCATTCATTGTTACAAGTACTTTTAGAACAAGTTGAACAATTATAATATATTTTAATTATCTGTCTTCATGTCTACATATCTGTTTTGCAGCTACTACATTTATCTATCCATATTTTTACAACATTTTTTCGCTGTGCATCTGAATGAAAAACAGGGTAGGCTGGATACTTTTTACCGGTAGTGTAGACACACTTGTTTCCCAAAAGGCAGAAGATAAACCAAAGGAAGCTGATTGCTAAACGACAGCTGTATGATTGATTGGGATAAGCTCATTTGCAGGTTTTTTGCCTGGCAGTGAAAACATACTTGGGCTGTTTGGCCTCAAAAAGCCATTAGTCCATTCAGACTGTGTAATTAGAGCTATTCTTTATTGGCACTGATCTGAACTCACTCAATCTCTCTCTCTCACACATACACACACCTCAAAACAGTCATTCACTTGCTTTCACAAGCACACACACACATATACACACACACACACTCAGCATCTTTGCTTGCATCCTGAAGTGAAACAGTTTCTAATGAAGCAGCCCTCTCCAGCTGACTGACTGACGGAAGTGAGAGATGAAAGAGTAGACAGAGGGACCAGACAGGACAAAGACAGGAAGCAAATCATAGTTTTCAAGTGAAAAGACAACATGAACAGTTCAAATGACAAGGCAACTATACACCCAACAAACAGTCAACATCAGAATTAACTGAGAATGTGGGACTTTAAAATCCAGTATATTTAAACTAAACAATGTTGCTGAATGTATTGCAGTAATACAGTTTTTTTCAACACTTAAATATTAAAGTCCTACAAGAAACTGATTTATAACAAAAGTAACAGCTCTCACCGCACCTTTTCTGAATAGCTCCAGGCTTTAATTGGCATTATTGGCTCTAATTTCGCAAATTACTTTGAAAGGCACAAATAGATTAAGTTAGAGCAATTCCAAGAAAAAAAAAACCCTAAAAATTTAGCTTAATTAGATTAAGTTGAGTAATTCCAATTTCATACAGTTAGGGTGTAGGAGGAAATAAATGTCCTAAAGCTACAGCAACTTTACTCCCAAGATATACAGGGTGAGTCAAAAGTCACAGGTTTTATTTTATTTTATTTTATTTTTTATTTCAGCACCGCATCGTGGAGGCTTGTGACAGCATAAAAAATAAAATAAAATAAAACTGTGTCCTGTGGCTTTTGACTCACCCTGTATTTGTAAACTTTGCATGTTGTAAAGCGCAAATGAAAAGCAGAGGTACTTGCTTTCAGTGGACCAAGCTCTATACTGTGCTCTATGGTTGCTGAGTTATCAGAGCATTTGTTAAAATGCTTTCGAACCACTGCGTGCAAAAGAACGGCAACTTAAATGTAGCCTCCGCACATTGAGTATGTGAAAGATGTCTGCTCTTCATTTCCCTCGATGTCTCATATTATTTACCAACTCCAGAACTGTCTGAACTGCTTGTGACGTTAAGGTGTCATACATGCAGTAAATGGTCACAGCTGTGAATTGCTTCACTGCAACACACACCTTGAGTGGTTTTAATCCTACAGCTTTGCAAAGCAAAGAAAAAGCAAAGCAGAGAAGCTGCGAACAAAGTTTCAAGCATATGTTTTTGGCATAGGCAGGTCAAAAAAGTAGTTCCTCCACAAGCTAATAACAATGATGTGTCATAATAATGGAATCACAATTATTGAACCCTTTTATTTATGTATTTTTATATATTGTTGTTGTTTCTTTTAGTAGATTAATCGTGAAATTTACACACAATTTAAAGGGCAACAGGTGATTTCGAATTATGTTCAAAAACTTATAGACTCTACACTTGTAGACTGTGTGCAAATATATAGGATTTTTTTGTTAAAATGAAGACTAAGCAGTTTTATTTAGGCCAGAGCTACCCAACTGCCCAAGGTGTCACCCCCCCCCCCTATCCCCCCCCCCTCCGATCAGTCAAAAAGAAGTAAAAAATATCTTCTTTTCATTTTTAAATTGTAAAAACCTGTATAATCTGTAAAATCATGAAACCTGTCTACCTTTTTATTTGTATATGTTGTTGGCCTTCAGCCCAGCACAAACATTACACTTTGGCCTGCCAAGACAACAACTTTTGGCACCCCTGATTTAGAGGAAATCAACATAACACAAATAAATGAAATGCCTGCGACAGTGTTGCCTTGGGAATAATGCCAAAAATATCACACTTGGCTCCCTCGCTTTGATGTCACCAGTCATCATCAACCTTCCAGGTGTTTGGACAACCTTTGGGCTAAGAGAGTTTCAACAAATGCTTTTTACAACATTTTGGAAAAGATGACTGAGAAAACAAAAGCAAATCTGCTCTTCATACCAAGAAAAACACTTGAGATGAACATGAAGCTGAGCTTTGAAGACAAATATACCCAAGTGATTCACACACAGCATTTTCATGCTTAAAAAGCACTGAGATTTTTTCTGACATCATTAATTAGATTAGAAGGTGTCCCCAACCTTTGGTGGGCAGTGTAGCATCCAGATTCCAGAGCTTAACACACGGACACAGTAAAAACACAGCCACAGCCGTTTCCAGCCATAACCACCCACGTGGAAGCTAATCTGAAGAAGACGAGTGCGTCTTTTTGGAGCTTTATAAAAATAGGGGCACGCGCTGGGTGTGACTAGATAGATTCTGTTTATTACTTTGGGGAGACTGAGAACCACTATGCACTTTTCAGGAGGCATAATGTTAAAAATGAGTAATGTTTTAAATGCAAATTGAGATCACTGGTTAATAAAACAAAGCTTGATCCTGATATAAGCTGGGATTTGTGATACATAAGTATATAAAAGCAGAACAAGAACTTTGATACCTTAAATAGTATTAAGTATGAATCACATTTCAGAGGGTTGGTGTTACTGAATATGAAACTCTTCGAAACTGTCTGTCTCACCTCAGGAGACACTTCCAAGCTAAAAGGGAAACATAAATGAACCGCCCTTAAAAGAAGTGACAAAGAATATTATAAGTGAAACTGTGCGGTGTTGTAGAGTATTTAGTATTTTTGGAATACATGTTTTTCCCTGCCACAAGCCCAAAATGAAGAGTTACAGCAGGCTGAGCTGATTTCTGGCAGATGTAAAGCAGCTAAGCAGCTTCACATCTACAGGCTGTGTGTGGAAGGACAAGCGTTGTCCTTGTTATTTTTGAGGTCAGCAGCCAACTATCAATCAGACAGCTTCTGAATGCAGGGAGGAGTCAGAGACACATTGTCATGGAGACAAACACTCTGATCTGCCTAAATTACACAAGCATGTAAAGTTGCCAGTATATTGGGTACACCTACCCTATATAAGATATGAGATCTGCACAAGGAAGAGGAAATTCGAAGAAGAAAACTGAAAAAAAAGAACTTCAGAGTTCAACAAATGATTAAAAGATGCAGAGAAAATGTAACTCCTAATAACTATGTAATGCCTGGTATACACCAAAACTGTCCAGTTCAAATAAACAGCACTCAAAGCTTTCATCTTTGAAAGAGATGAGAAAATCAAGCTCCACTCTTGATTCAGATCTGAAAACATCCACAGGTTTTTCTGTCCATCCTTCCACTGTTAGAAAACAGTCAACACTATGAGTCTGAAAGGATTCCAGGCTTGAAAGAGTCCAGACCTCAACATCACTGAATGTGTTTGTGTTTGGACTGTGAAAAAGCACGAAATGCAACCAACTTCTAAGACTGAACCTCCCAGGTGTGGAACAATATCCCTGCAGATGTCTTGATAAACTCAGAGAAAGACTCTTACAAATAATACACACTACAATAAATGCAAAATACAGACAAAGATTCATATGACATTCAACTGTCACTTTCTGTAAAAAAACAGGTTTTCCTTTTTCATGAATGAATGAATGAATGAATGGCCAATTTGCCTGGAAATGAAATAATGAAGTAATCTCTGACTGATAAAATGGCCCATGAGTATATGTACAAATTTACCTTATGTGTATAATGCATATATTATGTACCTAATAAACTGACAGTTCAATGTATATTATATGTCTGTTTTTGCTAGTCCCCATGACCCTGAGGGAGAAGTGGTTTGGAAAGTGTGTGTGTTTTTGCTAGTGCCTCTCCAAGTGCCTAATGGCTGGAGAAGAACTCAACTGAGAAGAAACAGGAGTTAAGACAAGCAGTTAAAGATGGGAATGCAGGAACTATTTTTTCAGTGCTCTTTTCTGCCTCTTTTTCTTCTCTTTCTGTCAGTACGACAACTGGTTAGACAGAAACTCCCTTAAAACTCTCTCTCACACACACACACACACACACACACACACACACACACACACACACACACACACACACACACACACATACTGTACTGCTCTTCGGGTCACAGACAGTTATATAAGAATTTAACTGGTCAGTTAAGTATTTTGCTTGTGGCTCCAGAGCACCTGGACTGTGTATATCTGACTCAAAGCTAAAGGGAAAAGAACGCTAATGCATCAGCTTGGGAGAGGATCATAACTGCAATGTACCTGAGGGTGTAAACACAACCTCCTCCCTCCTTGCTTTACCATCTCTTTCAGTCTCTATTGCTCTCCATCTCTCTCACACAGACATACACTACCAATCAGAAAAGTGGAAAAACAAGTACACCCAGTATTTACTAGACTGAATTCAGTAAAGTACTGAAAGTGTTACAGCTTAATATCTCAATGTTTCAAATTACATTTGTTGTATGTAAACAGAACAATTTAAATGTTAAATAGGTCAAATAAATAACTAATAATAAACTAATCATTTATCAGAAGTGAAGAATACCAGTGAAATGAGGAAATACCATATAGCATAATGAGTTACCAATGGCAAGGGTAAATGAATAATAATAATAATAATGAATCTTCAGTTATATACCACAATATTGCACATATACACCAAAGGCATTTATCATAAAAGGCATTTCAAAGTGCTTCACAAATATAGGAGCGAATTGAATGAATTGTACTCATTTTTTAGCATTGTAAAATTCTAAGCAATTGTTGGATACACGATTTCAGAAGAGAAATGTCTAGTCTAGTCAACTTTCAGCAGCAGTGCTAATTGTTCATCTGAACCGAGCGAAACAACTGAAATGGTCAAGAAACCACATAAAAAACAACACAACTGCTACAGTGAGCCTGTTCATTGAAGATTACAACCAAAAACAACAGAATTGACTCAAGCACAACTTCATCACTACAGCAAGGACATATACAAACCACTTTACATGGATTCCCTTAACTAGTGGAGAGTGAATGTGTCACGATTGGCCCCTCCCAGTCCTGTCCATGTGCTCATGTTTTGGTTTAGCCCATGTGCGTTTGTTTTGGTTTAGCCCCCTCGTTTCATGACTCCGCCCTTGTTTGTCTCCACCTGTTTTCCACCTGTCCCTCGTTTTCCCTGTGTATTTAAGCCCTGTGTTTGCTGATCTTTGTCTCTGTTGTTGGTGTTATCTGCTGTGGTATTCTGGTTTGTCATGTCTGCCCCCGATCTATCTGTATTGGCTCTATGATCCTGGACCGTTATGACCCTGATTTTGGATTTGCCCTTAATAAATCTTGCTTATCTCAGCACATGCATCCGCCTCCTCGCTCCCCGTCACAGAATGACAACAGATATCTATGGCTAGTGCTGTAATTATATTTAAGACTAATATACTGCTCCGTTTCAAATGGGAAATGTTATTTATAGAATAATGAATTACATACTAAATTTGACTGAAATGCCCTACTTCTGAGTTTTTACATGTAATGGTGATAATGGTATTATAGCAGTAAATCTTCCAAATCTTTTAAAGCGATGAAGTTTTCTTTTTGTCTAAAAGTCTATCTTTTTGTACCTCTCTGCCACAAAAGGCCATAACCTTCTCACTCTTGTAAAATAATTTATCTGATGCCATTTCATGCGATAAGCTTTGTGTGAAGAAGCTTTAAGAGGCATTAAACTCTGGCTCCTATCACTATCACTGTGAACAATGCTTAGTCTGTTTCTCTAGAACAGAACATTTCACATCAAGCCACTCTGAATGACCGTTTACATTAACTTTTATTGTTTATCACAAATCTAATATATGTAATACATGTCTAGGATAGCCCTTTATGCTGCTGCAATCTTCAAATTTCCTTCTTTTTTAAATAAAATACTTTTTTTTTTAACTTCTTTTCAACTTCAATTATAAAACGCCACCCAATACTTAAAGTCTAGATTCAAAAATAATACGAGCCTCGCAGGAGCAGAAAGACTCTCGGCAGTCTCAGAGAGAACACTTTGTAATGCAGGCCTGAAGGTGGAGGTGCTGTGTGAAATGGCGTTTCTCTATCAGAGACTGGAGGAAACACTCTGATCTCTCCAGCTGTGTTATCAGCCTCAGCCCATGTCATTGGCCTCCCTCTGAAAATGTCACGCATCTGTTCCGCACACATTCACTCTCCTCTTTCCACCTTTTCCTCTCTTCTCCTCTCTCTTTCTTCCCCTTTCCCTCTAGAGTCCCTGCATCCTTTCGGTCGTCATCTTTTTGTCCTGTGTTCTTTCAGCAATGGACGCATTCAAGATGGCCGCTTGAATATTGCATTTCCACAGGTCTCTCCGAGCTCTCTTTATAGCTTTTTCCATTCTCTTTCTTCCCCCTTCTCCATTTTCTCAGTACACACCCTTATCTTTCTCCTTTGTCCCCTTTGTCATTTTGTCTGCCCTTCTTCTGTTTCCAGTCTATCTGTCTCGCTTTCAATTACAGCGTTGCTTTTGCAATTCTGACCTCCTCAGGAGAAACAGAGAGAGAGGGAGAGAGAGAGAGGGAGAGAGAGAGAGAGGGAGGGAGAAGGTAGAGAGGGCTAATACTCAAAAGAAAGAGAAAATGAGAGCGAGGAAGAGGGAGAGAAAGAGAGGGAGAGAGAGACATGAAGGAGAAGAGAAAGAGAACTGTAGAGAGAGAGAATATTGGAGAGAAGAAGAGTGAAATTGATGGAGAGAGTGAGAAAAGAGAGAGACAGAGAGACAAAGAGAAATAGAACTGTAGAGAGAGCGAGAACACTGGAGAAAGGGAGAGAGGAAGGGATAGAGAGCAAGAGAGAGAGAGAGAGAGTGACAGATGATGAGAGAGAAAGAGAGGGAGAGATAGACAGAGGTAGTGAAAAAGCTGAGAGAGAGCAAGAGCAAAAAAAAAAAGGAAAGTCTGAATGTGCACAATTTTGTGGATGACTGCAGTTTTCCTCTGCAGACACGCCATTTCTCACCAAATCTGGTCTCTAGATCAGCAAAACTGCGGGAATCTCCTCAGCACAGCTTTATAAAGCCCTGCAATAATGCCTCTGAGACACAGACAGCAGCGCCGCATATGCAGCCGGGCCTCTGCACTCAGATCAGAGCAAATCCCACCACAGCCCAAAGGATTTGACCCCATGATGTCCCTGAACTGACTCCAGATCAGCATTCACAACAATACTCAGTCACAGAGCGTGTCTGGGGGGGCAGAGGGTCTGATATTAAAGCCCACATTAATTCCATGATTGACTGCATCGATTGTTGGTAAATCTCCGTGGCTAGTGCATCATCCTTCATCTTTCAATCCGGTCCGATTATGGCAGGCTGCATTATTGACATGATAAATAATGCTATGTGTGTATTTATTAAGCTTGGGTTATAATGTTTAAAGTCTGAAAGAAAGAAAACTGAACACTGAACACTGCAAACACACTGCAACACTGTGACTGCAGAAGAGTAAGAAATGAAGGACTGGTAAGTTGATTTGCTCTTTATTTTGTACGTATTTGTTCTAAAGTTATTATTTATATTTATATTTAAATAAACAAAATATTTATGAATAAATAAATACATTGTAATATTTGATATTATTTGAAAAATAATTGATATTCCCTCAAAAATATAAATACATAAATAATTTTAATTAAAAAATGAGAAAAATACAAAGTGCAAAAGTAAAGCCTTTTGTATTTTTCATTTCCAGTCAAAATGGCCTTTAAAGTTGATAAGTTTTCAGTATTGGGAGGTTTACTTATTTATTTATTTATTTTTACACTTTTTTTGTCTCTGCATAGTGCTATTTGGTATTAAATATTTGATGTCTTCACTATTAGCCCAAAATGTGAAAAATGGTAAAAATATGGAGCAGGTGTGCCTAAACTGGCAGGATATATGATAGTGTATTTGTTGAGTTTAAGCTCAAAAGGGCTCAATTTTCCAATGTTTGCCTTCTTGATAAATCTGGAATGACAGCAGTTTGCTCTTCAGCCTACTGTACACTGTGCGATAACAGCAGTCTTACTGTATGTCACACAGCTGCGACTGAAGATGCTGCGACTGAAATCTACATTCTTCTCTCTCTCTCTCTCTCTCTCTCTCTCTCTCTCTCTCGCCATGATGGAATATAAACCCTGGAGTCCTTCCTCTACAATCTTGCTTCAAACCTCCAACATTTTGCTGATAATACTTCTACAAAGAGAGAAAGCTGTGCCTGCAGAAACTGCCAGGGATAGAGCCAATGAGATCCAGATAGAGGGTGATAAAAGAAAGGCTTAGCTTCCAAGCAACCTCTAAGTCTTAGACATTAGCCAATGGGTGCATTAGCAATGGGTGCCCAATGTCAAGCGTTGGCTAGAATGGTATAATGCCATAATGACCCCCAGCATCAAGCTGTGGAGTGGGGGAACTGTGCTATCTGGAGTGATGGAGCTCCATCCAGCACCTTTGGGATGAGTTGGAGTGATCCAGAAGTAATCATCAACCAACAGTGCCTGACCTCACTAATTCTCATGTGGCTGAATGCAATCAAACCCTCACAGCAATGTTCTACATCTAGCATAAAGCCTTCCTAGAACAGTAGAGGCTGTTACTGCAGGGGTCAAACTACCTATAAACCACCTTGATTTCAGAAGAAACCTAGTGCTGAACCATTGACTGATTAAATAGATTGGATTAAACTTTGCCATTGTGCAGAGGACAGGTACAGAGCCAATGAAATGCAATTAGTATCTAACCAGAAGTGCAAAATACAGTACTCTTTACAGAGTATGTGCAGAAGGACAGTATGTAGAGGTAAAAATCCAGATTTGCAAGTATAAATATAATATTCAGAGTGAGTAGAGAGCGTACAATGAGGTAGTATATAAGTATAAGTATGCAGAGTAAACTTGTACAATAATTGTTGGTGCAAATATGAATAGTGCAGTAACAGACTGCGCAAACATGAATAGTGCAGTGATATTAAAATATAAAGTGCTGCTTTAATGCATCAGTATTACCATGCTATTGCTCAAATATGCTGAGAATGTTAAAAAACACTAATTATTACAGTTATTACATTAATTATTACAGACTATTTATTGAGGGCCTTGTACAATAAAAGTCAACTACAGCTTAAATAAAAATTATATCAGCACTGCTACACACACATCTGAACATATCCAGTCAAATTACATGTTTTGTTGATTTTCTAAATGAAACTAATTCTACTATATTATTGCACTTTTAATGGGTATAATTATTATTTGGGTATATACCATAGAATATTATTCAAATCTTTAATTGTCCTGGCTACAGGTTTTTGAGATACAGCTTTCTCAGAGAGAAAACATTTCCGTGCGCCTCGGTCTCGTCTCCCTCTCTCTCCTTTCCTCTCCTCTCATCACTGTCCTTGAACAAACTCATCCGCTTTTGCCTGTCGTCCAATTTGCAAAATAAAATTACAATTGTATCTCCGTGTGACTGGTACGCTTACATAGACTCGGAGTAATCGACAGCATTAAGCGCTGAATAAAGAGTGTGGAGTGGGGTGGAAGGGGGAGGGACAGAGAGAGAGAGAGAGAGAGAGATTCATCACTAGGCATAGAGGCAGTCGAGCAAGGGCTTGTTTAAACTTCATTGTCATAACACCACATTTTAATAGACAGACAGAAAGAAAAGACGAGGGATCGAGATTGTGGGAGGAGGACGGGGATGTAAAAATGAAATTACCTCCAGCTAAAACCTCTATTACGGAAAGATAGCCAATTACAATGTTTCTTAGAAGGCGAGAAAAGGGCCATCACGCAGCTACATCAATGAACTGCTGAAAAACACGACAGGACGCATCTTCTTAAAAATATATACAAAACTCTTTAAAAGAATACTTCACTCAAACATGCTAACGTGGCTAAAATCAAACAAAACCTAGAGAGAGCCAGACAGAATGAACAGTTTGCATGCTGCTAACTAGCCCCTACGGGCTTTAAATCACTATTAACAACGTTAGCACTTTCAGGTGAAGTACTCCTTCGAGTAGGTAATGTAAATATTAACAGAACACATAACGGCAAATGTGGAAAAGTACTCAAATCATTAGACTATATCCAGCTTCTAAAGCGTACAACTGGGAGATTCACTGACGTCAACTGCAATGCTGCATCTGGGAGCAACGGTGATTAGCAAGCACATACCACACACCAAAGGTCATTCAGCGACACAACATCAAGTAAATGTTTGCCATTTACTCCAAGGTGTCAAGCGAGAGTGCGTCCGTCAGCCGTTTTTTTTTTTTCTGTGTCTGATACTGATAACAAATAAACGAGTTGTTTAAACAGAAATATGTTGAAGGAGATTAATGAAACGACCTGGAACTTTTAATTAAAAAGGAGGGAATCATAAACAAACTCAATTTTCCAGTTAAGGCTTCTCATTACGTTGTAGATACTGGCTGACAAGCTGCCAGAAAACAACAGGAAAAAAGTAAAAACAGAAAATTATTCAGGAGAGTCAAAGCATGGCAGTCAACAGAAATGGTCTTAGTTTAAGCGTCAGCCTCACAGAGAGGCAACAACATCAAAAAAGAAAGCGGGAAAAGACAACAGTTGAGGCAGAAGAATGAAAAGGAGTGAGGGAAAAAAAAGCAAGGGGAGAGGTTGCTTGATCTCATCTGGAGAAGAGGCTTCCTGTCGTTGCGCAGGGTCAACCCCTTGTCTACGTCGTTCAACACCATGATGGAAGGAGGGCTGATAGAAAATGACTGAAATGGACACACACAACAGAGAGACCTGCTGCCAACCTTCCAGCGGGTTCGGAATGCATTATCACACACTCTTGTGGTTGTTTTTATACACTGTCAGGACATGTGGTAAAAAAAAACCCAAACCATTTAACCATTTTCAAATCTCTCCTCATGGCAGCCCAGAATTATTTATATCTGATGTAGAAATGTAGAAAAAACAAACATGCGCACACACGCACACACACACACACACACACACACACACACACACACACACACACACACACACACACACAAACAAGGACACGCTAACTTACTCCCTACACTATCCACCCAACACACACACACACATACACACACACACAAACAAGGATACGCTAACTTACTCCCTACACTATCCACCCAACACACACACACACACACATACACACACACACACACACACACACACCAACAAACAAATACAAACACCCGCTGATGGTATCTACAGGCATTGAGTCAATACATGGCACCACACAGCACTCCCTCCTGTTCTTCAAGCTGCTTGCTGCTTTCTTGACAAATCTCGCCCCGGGCGATTCATCAAAAACGAGGAGCGTGCCTGTCGCCAGGCCAACTGACCCCATTGTCCTCCCTACAAAGTGATTACAGCAAACACACATGCCTCAGAAAGAGCCGCAAACAGAGGAAGGGTGCCCAAACGGTCTCTCCTTCCCTCTTGCCATGATAGCTCGGGTGTCATTCACATTTATTTAGCACATTCCATCATTTCCATTCCACCTCTATCTAATGCTTTATTTCTTTATTTACAGTCAAAGAAGCTGAAGAAATGGCAATCAATCAAGCTCTCTCTCTCTCTCTGCCAGGGTCATTTCGGTACCGTATATAGAAATATTTAAGCACACAGTGACAAGTGGCAAAACAGCAACAAGGCATTTTTTGTGTGATGCGGCAAAACTGCGCAAAACAAAAACAGACCCACATGAAACTAAGCTGTATACACATAAAGACAAGATGCCATAAAATATACAGCCTTTAGTGACTATGTCTTGCTCTGAAAGTTTAATTGTTGCCACAGTGTGCAAAGCAGGTGGTAGCTAGCACGTAAGGTGTGGATACCCAATGACAGCATGACTGACGAGACTAGTAATTGTGGCAAATTTACACTGTGTTTGAAATGATTCACGTGTTACCTCCTTCACCATTTACAGCATAGGTAACACTAGAAATTGGCTGACACACTATATAATGCACTATTTCACTAATAAGAAGCTGTTCTGACCACCGATTTAGTGCACATCATACATGCCAGACAGTCTGTCCACCCTTGGAGGTGGAGCATCTGAGACAACCACACTGTAATCAGCAATGCAGAGGCATGCACTTTTCTAGGGGGCTTATTTCCCACACTATATGTTTTACTACATACTGTATATTGTTCTAGAATGCTGTTCTCCATTCACAATTTTCTAGAACATTCTCCTCCTTTCTCACTCTCAGTTTGTCATTATTTATACAAGAACATTACACTGTCAAATGAGACAAACAAATGCCTCATTATGTTAGTTGCATCCAAAAAAATGGGACACTGTGCAGGAGATTGACTGCTGCATTTTTTAAGTTAATTGTTTTGCCTTTCTTGCTTAATATACTATTTCAGCCGCTCAACAGTTTGAGGTGTCCTTTGTCATAGTCTCCATTTAATAATGCACCAAATGTGTTTAGTTTAACACCTGGACTTCAATTACACAGCCTTGTTGTTGTAATATGTGCAGAATGTGGTGGCATTGTCTTGCTGAAATATGCAGGGTCTTCCTTGAAAAAGGCATCGTCTGGACAGCACCATACGTTGCTCCCAAACCTGCACATATCGTTTGACATTAATGGTGCCTTCACAGACGTGCAAGTCACCCTTGCCATGTGCACTAATGCACCCCCATACCATCATGGATGCTGGCTTTTGAACTGTGTGCCAAAAACAAGCTGGTTGGCTGCTCTCATTTTAAACCCAGAGGATGCAGCATCTATAATTTACAAAAAAGAACTTTAAGTTTTGATTTGACAGACCACAGGACACTTTTCTACTTGACCTCAGTCCATCTTAAATAAGCTTGGACCCAGAGAAGGCAGAAGCGTTTATATATGATTTCTTTAAGTTTTTATTTGCATTTGTGGATGCAATTGTGTTCACAGACAGTAGTTTTCAGAAGGGCTCCTGAGTCCAAGCAGTGATTTCCACTACAGAATCATTCTAATGCAGTGCCTCCTCAGGAGCCCCAACGATCATGGCCAGCTAATATTGCTTTTAGGTCTTGTCCCCAGTGTCTCCGAATTCCAAATCTTTTATTGATACTATGTAACCTAGATGAAATTCCCAAGTTCTTTGCTATTTTACAATGAGAAATGTTATTCTTTAATTGCTGTCTTTCACAGAGTGGTGAGCCTCTTCCACATCTTCTGAAATAAACAGAGTTAAAATGATTTGCACATCATAGCATTTTGGCTTTATTTATATTTTTCACAGCGTCTTAACTTTTTGTAAATGGGCTTGTAAGACTATACAGGATAATTCAATATGTCTTTGAACGTGCAACATTAGTGAATCTTGGTTTTATCAAGTGAAATTTTCTTAATGCACTGGTTGATAAAAATAAGAAATAATACGATCTGCTGATGCAGGGAAATCTGATTACATTCTTGCAACAATCTTATAATGGGAAATATTATACATTTATTGTTTTTACTTTCAGAGACATCATTTCCTGCAAGGTTAGAAAGTTCATGTTTGTTCAGTGTTTTGGGCTTTAAATGTAGAGCTAATGAAGGGGTGCAAATTATAGAGACATGGGGAAACACCCAAATCAGTTTTATCACATTTTGACTTTGAGCTGAGAACTTCTGAACTCTCCTGCCTAATATAGGAAACCAACAACCCTCTTTTCTAAAGAAAAGCCTGATATCATATACATACATTAAATACATAAACAACAGTTTTACCTATCAAATGGAAGCAGAGAATGACTTTGTCCCAAAATAATGATGCTGTGAATTATTTCTAGTTTAAAGGACAGACCATGGCCCACCCAGTGCCTATTAAACCCTTCATTATCTCTTAATAGGGTGGGACAGATGCTACGCTAACTCCATGGGGGGTCCCGTCCATTAGAACAGTTAAAATGGCAACAGAATGAAAGACACTGCCAGAGAGAGTGAGAGAAACAGAGTGGAGGAGAAACACCAAATGAAAGACAGTGTGTCATTGACTCTGCCGAGGTCGATAAATGGGAGGCAAATATGGCCTCCTGTCGCTGTAGGGGGTTTTATCTTAACGAAGCTGTTGCCTCCTCAAGTGTGTTCGTGTTGGTCGTTAGTGGGAACGGCTCAGGGAGGGAGGAGGTATCGATAAAGACAACACCAACCAGCCTAACATCTGTTTCCTGACACGGGCGATATATTACACACTCCACTCTCTCTCTTTATCTCTCTTTCTATTTCACTCTCTGGCTCTTGCTGGGTGTTAGAGGAGAGGACGGTGGGAGGTCTGCTAAACAACCTTACTCTGTGTTAGCGTCGGACTCTAGAGTCACGGCTTTTCAATCAGTGAAGGGAAAAGGCGGCTGCTCCTTTTGAGGCTCTTCACGCTCAAGTGTTTTCTGCCAAAGCTAGACAATCCTGGAGAGACGGTTTAACAGCTAGCAGCTAGCTAAGTCCCTTTTCAGTTTTATGCTTCTGTATTCCTATCTCCTTCTCTTCTCTCTGTATCCTTTTCTCCTCTCTTTTCTCAGGAACAGCAGGATGGCTATCACTCTCCCATGCTCTGGTAACTCCTCTCAGCACTCGTTCGCTCATCCTTCCATCCGCCGACAGGTGATTTTTCGGCACGGCGCACAAACAAGTTGTCGCATGTGAGCCGGAGGGGCGACTGATGCTTGAAGACGGCTCCCGCGATCAGTTATACGGCACGGAAAACACATGAAACCGTGGAAATGAGGGAAAGCACAGAAAGGGCATGGAGGAGAGGCGTATGAGGGCCATGGCTATGTCCAAAAATACACCCTGTTTACTACCATAGTGCACTATTTTGGCAATGTGTCATTGTGTAATGGTGTCCAAAATCATCCCCACAATGCACAAATCACACAACACATCATAATATGTAGTGCACAAATAATGTACTCTAGAAAGCACGAACCACCCAGCATGCACACTGCGTTATATGCAACTCAGACGAGTAGTGAATCTTGAATTACAAATTTTGTTCCCTATAATGTGTTCTACATAGCACGGATGATTTCCAGCACAAATGATAGTGATTAGGGGTCCATTTAATGAGCTAATGAATGGATAGCTTTCTTTGCACGGGAAAAAAAAAAACACCAAAAAGGGGAAAAAAGTATTTTAGCCAAAATTAGCATACGGTTGGATGAAGCTGTCTCTTCAGAGGAGCTAACAAGCTGATATTACCCAGGACAACATTAGACGCTGATGAGGACAAGGTATTTTCTCCTCAGTGGATGATCTGCTAACATGTTATGTTTGTGAGAGAACTATCTTTTCACTGGACCAAGTTAACATCAGCTAGAGTAGTTAACCTAACTAGACAGATAACCACATGAAGAATCTCTGCCCTCTCTGTTTCGTCATTAGTAAAACATCCTAGGCAATGCCCTCTGATTAGTATACAATAGTTAGTTGCAAAACCATCACACTTTAATGTCATATTAAAACAAAAATTTGCATTTCACTCAAAGTCTTCTTGTTAATGCAGGATAACAAAATACCCAAATAGTGAGCTCAGTATTCAGACATCATGCAAGCCCCTAGTGTAGGTTTTATGGCCCTCAGTATTTTGGCAATGATCTTCATATCGCCCTCTTGATTTTCCAATGTAAAGAATAGTGATTGTGACCTCTGCAAAGACAGCATACATACCTGGCCAGGTCAAACTGCACTACACCACACTACGCAGCCAAAATCCCTTTCCTTTTTTTGTTTGTCAGAACACAAGAGAACCATATGAAGAACTCCAAAGCACTCTGATGAAGGTGGATAAGAAATGACTACACAGACAGCATCGTTTACATGACTTTGAAGTCTACGCCTGACGTTAAATGCCTGGATCAGAGAAATCTAAAAAAAATTTAATTCTTGCCTTGTAATATATTTCAAAGCCAAAGTCCGTCCACATCTTCATCCCATCCAGTTCCCTTCCCCTCCACACACACACACAGCAAGAATTAATAAGCCACACAGAGGAAAAAGCTTTAGCTGGATGCTTCTCTCCCGTTTCTAAACGCGTTATTCATATGTAGATCCATTCAGTGCGCAAGTCTGGCCCTGTCTGATCTCCGACAACCTCTGTTAAATTCGTTCATATTGTTCTCCTCTCAAAAAACTCTATTACACTTCAAAGAGAATGACACAAATCATGCCTTTCCACAAAAGAAGGCCAGAGGTGGCGAAGGAGGCACGCTCCCTCTTTGTCTTACTTTCCTCCCTTTCCACATCGGTCTCTCTCACACACATTAGAAAAGAAAATGTTGTCAGTTTCTCTCTAGAAAGCTTTGTGTTGCTTAATTAAGGCTCAGCAAACATTCTAGAGACATTGCCTAGAAAAATAATTAATAAAAAAATAAAATCCTCTAATTAAGTAATGCGAGCCAGGGAAATCAATGTTTATGAAATTCAGCACAATAGCAAGCTAGTGAGGGAGAGGCCCTCAGTGGGTTTAAATGTGACTCTGAACTGATTTGAGACCATTTTTAGGCCGGATCAAAGTACCAAGCAAAAACTCCAATAAAATAAATCTTGGTAGCTGAATCTGTTGTCAGCTGAACACAGAATAAAAAGAGGAGTAGTGAAAATAGTATTGTAGAAAAAAATGTCCACAGCAGTGAAATACAGATACTAAAACATAATACCAACTTTCTTAAGCTTTGTTTGGATTTGTAAGTTTGAAAGTATCCTTGAGCTGTATTACAGAAGCTTCTTAAGTCTTAAATCCTATCTGCTTAGCCACTATGACGATTGAATTTAGGACAGAAGCTATTGCAGAACAACAGTTCTTAAGTTCATTATCTTACCCTAACTTTAGGACCGCCCCAGAGGCCTCTTATTTTCTGTTTTAACCACCTGTTGCTATTGTTTTATGCAGTGACAGGCAGCACAGATGTAATACCATAACTAGCATAATGACGTTACATTTATCTACAATGAAAACGGTGATTTGACTTGTGAGCTTTTTCTAACATTGTTTTAAAACCCCAGACACTGTAGACACGATCTCCACTAGACCATCTTTTTACTGCTGTGTCTTAATGCTGATAAAAACAACACAAAGCGCTAATGCAATATAACGCAAGTTTATAGCACTTTAGTTTTGTTTGACCGTTTTGTACATCAATAACAGTAGCCAGCTGCCTGGCACACTAGCTTGGTTATTTGATTACGTGTTTATGTTTCAGCTGTGCAAGTATGGTCGGTTGCTATGTAACAGACATGACAGCTGATTGCCAAGTACGATTAAACTTCCTTAACTTGAGATAAGATTGTGTAAGTTCCCTAAATTAAATCTTGACCTGTCAGATCTTAAGACAAAAAGATAGGAAGTTTTTGTAATACAGCCCCTGATGTAAACCATTAACTGAATATTGATATTAATTGATGTACGATTCTAACATGTCAAAATCAAACGAAATCTCCACCATTTTTCAGTCATAATTACGTTTTTTCCTTTGTGTTATTCTGTACTCACATAGCTGATCTGTGATTGGCTAGAAGCATTCTGAAGCTGGAGGTGACAGGAGTCTGGACTGGGATATGGAGTAAAGGCAAGAAGGCAATGGTGCAGAAATAATGCATCTCCAGCAGCTTTAGAAACTCTCCAGTGCTTCACAAAACACACTATGAACACTTCCCAGAGCCAGTCTGTAACTCTAGCTTTGCTGTTTGTGAAAAAGTTTCTGTCTATTAATTTGCTTACACAGACGAGTTAGAGGATTAAAGAATTAAGAGACTTACAGAGATGTTTTTATAGGACAAAGGACAATTGTCTTAAGTGCACCATGTATTTCTGCTATAACTAAACAGAAGACCAGTACACAGCCTAAAGACAATCCTTAAAAACAAAATAAAGGCAGGTGTGCAGTTTTCAGATCAAGGGACAGCTTGTGTCGGCTATCACCCAGGCTAATTGGTTCTATGCAGGTTATTCAGTTACTCTGCACTGGTTGTTATTTATAGGTTCTCTATAAGATGTCTAAATATGTCCTACTTCTGGTGCATGCCCATGTTCCTTGCTCCAGAAATGGTGATACAGACTGTCCAGTTGAATACTGAAATATTCAGTACTGCATCACAGCAAGAAAATATGCAGGCCAAACAATTAACATTTTTACAAGACATTCAAAAGTTTTCCTTGTATTTGTAATTGAGTAAGCATATTATACTTGGCTATTGCAAACCATGAATGCCTGCATGTGCATGTGTTGCCAAGAACACATTTATAAGGATGTGATTAAGATAGCAAAAGTAGTCATATACAAAAGTTTGGGCATTCCTGATCAAATGACATGTTTTGTTGATTTTCCAAGTAAAAATCACATATGTATATTTCTATGTATCTACACTACCCAGCAAATAAATAAAAAAAATAGTGGGTAAGTTTAATTATTTTCAGTTAGAAAATCAACAAAACATGTAATTTGATCAGGAATGCCCAAACGTTTGTATACAGCTGTACAGTTGCTACTGGCTAGAACCCAAAATCAATTAAAAGGTATTTCTCTGTTCTGTAAATCCATCAGACGTACTGTAAATCCATCAGAAAGACAGACAAAAAGAAACACAAAGACAGGTGGGGGAGTCAGAATGTGCAGGCTGTGGCAGTACAAGGTTTTGCATTGAGGAGCACTGGTAGAAAACAGAGTGAAGGATATCCATTTTAATTCTATTTCTGCCCTTTCCCTGAACTCGTAACAGCTCTCTCTCTCAATAGCCTTCACATCAGAGTGTATGTGTGTACACTGTATATACACATAACCCCAATAAAAGTTGGGATGCAGTGTAAAATTGAAGTAAATTTAATGCAGATTTTGCAAATCTCATAGACCCATATTTTATTCACAATAGAACATCAAACACATATCAGATGTTGAAAGTGAGACAGTTTACCATTTCATGAAAAACTCATGTTGGACTTGATGCCAGCAACACATCTCAAAAAAGTTGGGATGGGGACAAGGAAAGGCTTGTGAAGTTGTTTAATGCTAAAAAAACACACCTGGTGGTTAATTAGAAACAGGTCAGTAACATAATTGGGAATAAGCAGAGCATCCCAAAGACGCTAAGTCTTCTAGAAGTAAATATGGGGAGGGGTTCACCACTCTGTGAAAGGTTGCATGGGCAAATAGTGCAACAATTCAAGGATAACATTTGCTTTTCATCATCTGCGGTACATAATATCATTAAAAGATTTAGAGAATTTGGAGAAATCTCTATGTGCAAGGCACAAGGCCTAGAACCAGTACTGGCTGGCCATGATCTTTGGGCCCTCGGGTGGCACTGCATTAAAAACAGATATCCATAAATGCACATATGTCAACACAATCCAGAAACGCCGACATCTTCTCTGGGCCAAAGCTCATTTAAAATGGACTGAGGTGAAGTTGAAAAGTGTCCTGTGGTCAGATGAATGAAAATTTGAAATTCTTTTTGGAAATAATGGACAGGCTAAAGACCTCCCAGCTTGTCATTAGCATACTGTTCAAAAGCCAGCATCCATGATGGTATGGGGGAGCATTAGTGCACATGACATGGGTGTCTTGCCCATCTGTGAAGGCAAAATTAATGCTGAATGAAATATACAGATTTTGGCAACCTTTACTGTGATCCAGACAACGTCTCTTTCAGGGAAAGTCTTGCGTATTTCAGCAAGACAATGCTAAACCGCATGTTGCATCACAACAACAAGGCTTCACAGAATAAGAGTCTGGGTGCTGAACTGGCCCGCCTGTAGTCCAGACCTTTCACCACTTAAAAACATTTGGCACCCCATGCAACAAAAAATCTGGAAAGGAAGACCCAGTACTGTTGAGCAGCTAGAATCCCACATCAGACAAGAATGGGACAAGATTCCCCTCCCAAAAACTCCAGCAATTGGTCTCTTCACTTTCCAGACATTTACAGGCTGTAGTTCAAAGAAGAAGGGATGCTACACAATGGTAGACATGGCCCTGTCACGTCTCAAAACTTTTTTTGAGATGAAGTCTCAAGTTCTAAATGAGTTAGTTTTTCATGAAATGGCAAAATATTCCACTTTCAACATCTGTGTTCTATGTTCTTTTGTGAATTAAATATGGGTCTATGAGATTTGCAAATAATTGCATATTGCATTCTGTTTTTATTTACATTTATTAACATTTTACACAGCGTCCCAATATTTTGGAATTGGGGTTGTGTATTATATATATATATATATATATATATATATATATATATATATAAAATTTATATGAATTTAGTTGAGTCAAAGTTTATTCATACAGTGTTTTTTTTTTTTTTTTTTACAACAGGTGGAGTCTGAACCCCCATGACCAAGCCAGTGGTGACAGTGGCAAGGGAAAACTCCCTACAAGCAGAGGAACCAAGAGTCAAAAGGGGAACCCATCCTATATATACAGAAAAGAGGAAAAACATGTGAAGCAATGGCTATGATTAAATAATTTGAATATGTGCAGCAGCAGAATCATCAGGAAAATTTTACCTGCTGGAAACAAAAAGTGTGGCCTGTGCAAAAGTTATGGCACATTTAATATTCATGACTTTTTTTTTCAAAATGGTACCAAATAAACAGTGATTATGCACTAAAATGATCAGAAAAGAAAGTTTTTTCTGCATAGAGGATGTATTAACTTATTTTTGTACAATCAACAAAACAGGTCATTTGATCAGACATATTCAAACATTTGTATACAACTGTAATGTTTTGTTCATTAATGTGATATTGGACTTTGCAGAGGGCTGTGATATACAAATGAGCCCTCTAACCAACCACAGTGTTGTTAGTGTGTTCCAGAGAAGTGTTTACCTGGGTGTTTGGATTAATACATTTATTCATGTAATCCAACAAAACCAAATTATCCCGGTCCAAATAATGCAGGACAGTGTTATATTACCACGTTATGTTGCAGATTTAGTAACTCACAGTAGATTACAAGAGCAGTAACATTATCACAATACTAGTATTTTGTCCATGTTGTGCAGGCCTAACAACTATAAAAACCAAAGAAAGAAAGAAAAAGTATACAAGTGGAAGAGAGAGAAACAGAAAGAGAGTGAGAAAGAAAAACAGTGAGAAGTGTTGTACTGTGTTATACTGTATCTTTTGCACTCTGCTAAAAGTGTATGTTTCCCACCTCTGCCGAGCTGATAATGAGTGTGTTGGGGTGTGTTTGATCATAGGTTGACACTGAAACCCAACCATCATCACTGTAACTTTAAATTGAATTTGAATGAAATCACACATTAAAATTAAAACAAAACCTGATAAATATTCACAACTCAGGCAAAAGGATACAGCAACAGTGCTAAAATGTAGTAGAAGCTTATCATATTGCGCAAAGTGCATGCCAAAATCATCAAACACTTCCCTCAAACCGTGTCAAGTTGTTAAGTGAACTCAAATAGATTTTCTCATGTGGTTTCTTTTAATGTATGATATACTGTTATCTATAAAAATCACTCAAATAGCATCACATACCTAAATATAGTAGTACACGCCAAACAACTTTTGTCCTTTATTTTTTGTTCATTGTGTTAATTTGATGGCTCTAAGTTTCCCTTATTTGCCAGTTACAATAGCCTTGTAGCCCAAGAGCAAAACTAAAGAAGTGAGATTTCGACATCAAACATCTGATCGACTTTATTTGAGATAAGAGGGGAACTGCAAATTTGATTTATTGTCTAACTATATCTCTAAAATCCAGTCTTGCCAAGGTGATATAGTACGGTAGTTCTGCCTCACATGCAACTCATATCAGTCACAGCAGCCTTGAGAATTCGCGGTAATGGACCGACGGCCCTAAGGTGAATAAATAAATGTAATAAATGTAATATAAGGGCAAGAAACGCACCAGGTGTTAGAAGTACAGAACAACAGATCCCTTATATTTACCACAGCAGGAGCAGTGTAGTATCCAGCCATCTGCTAAGTGTTTATGTTGTTATGATTCTGAGTTAATGCTGTGTGTGTGTGTGTGTGTGTGTGTGTGTGTGTGTAAAAACAGTTAATAGCATGATCATCAATCTCATCTATGGTGAGGGGCTCCCTCCCCTTGCCAGTGGGGCTAAAGTGCAATTATCTGTGTGTGTGTGTGTGTGTGTGAGTGTGTGTGTAATTATCATCATGATGTATGACTCTCCTAAATGTCCTCCAATCCCCGTCCACCCATCCAATCCTGTTGCTATGGTGCCAGGGCCTGCTAAAGCCACATGGGGAATATTTGGGGACAAAGTGGGAAATTTGGACCAGTGGGCGTGTGTGAGTGTGTGTTTCAGAATCAAATGTGTAATCTATATTAAGATGCAGTGGATGGAACTAAAGCCTGTTTATATTATATATATAACAGGCTTGAGCCTATCAATGACAATAGTGAGAATCGTCAATTTGAAATAGGGATGTTTGGGTGCTTGAGTACTCGGTTAATCATTTGAGGTGCCAGTATTAAATATATATACAAATATATATATATACACAAGGCGGCACGGTGGCGTGGTGGGTAGCGATGTCGCCTCACAGCAAGGCGGGCCTGGGTTCGATTCCCCGGCCGGGCGGCCAGGGACCTCTCTGTGTGGAGTTTGCATGTTCTCCCTGTGTCTGTGTGGGTTTCCTCCGGGTTCTCCGGTTTCCTCCCACAGTCCAAAGACATGCAGTCAGGCCAATTGGACGTGCTAAATTACCCCTGGATGTGTGAGTGACTGTCTGTGTCTGTCTGTCTGCCCTGTGATGGACTGGCGACCTGTCCAGGGTGTATCCTGCCTTCCGCCCAAAGACTGCTGGGATAGGCTCCAGCACCCCCCTGTGACCCTGACGGAGAAGCGGCTTAGAAAATGGATGGATGGATATATATACAAATATACAAATACTAACGGAAAACTATTTGGGTACTATTTACCTTCCATGAAGGGAAGGAACAGAGAAAATATAGAGTCAAGAGTGACGTTCTAACAGTACATTACACTGTACAGTAACAGCTATGCAACACCAGAACGATCACCTAAAAAGGGAAGACTACAGCCATACATCATTTATTCTGTTTGTTTGTTTCTTTGTTCATTTTTTGTTGGGGGGTTCTTTCCACATAAACAGTTGATTGAGCTTATGGAAACTCAAATGTCAAAATTACCACGTGAGGCTTTAAAATGCACAAAAGAAAGTATATGTGTTTCATAAACTGTGTTTTCTTTTACTGTGTAGTCTGTGAACTATATCAGTCCTGGTGCTTTTTTTTTGTGATCATGCTTGCTAAACAGACTGCTAAATTGCTTAAGCTGTCCTGCAGCCATCCACACACCTTTTGTCACGAAAGAAACATTGGGTTAAATCTGGGGTGTCAAACTCAGCCAAATCTTAAATCTGTGGTCTGGCTGTGTTTTTATTGTATTTTTACTTTTTGCCATGACCCCAACTGGCCATTGTTTATTTAAAACATGCCAAAAATATGGCAAGACAATATTCACTGAATACTTAAATGATTCAAAAACTCTTAAATAAAAACAAATTGTTTTATAAAAACAATAGACTACATTAGCTGCAGATAACTGTTAATACCGCTTTAAATGTCCCCAATGTACAGTAGGTTTTTTAAACTGCCAATCCATTTGACTTAGACACCTGCCATCTTTTTGTGTATTTATTTATTTATTTATTTTGGTGCTGTCCTATAGATTGTTGTTGGAGAGAGGGTGGGAGCACAGCTCAAGGTGAAATGGGCCAATATTAATAGAAAAGAAATAAATTTGCAGATAAGATTGTGCCACGGGTCTGACTTGGCCCGCAGGCACTGTGTTTGACACAAAAGGCTTAAAATAATGAATTTGTGGTTTCATCAAAGCTGCTAAAAACCAAAACTGTACACATGCCAGCCTAATAAGTAAATATATATTTAATATATATAAATAAAGTAGGCTGGGATACAGTAACTAAACACAGTAAACTTTGGCTATTTTATCATTTTAAAAAGAAGTGATTAATAGGCTATAAAGTACAACTTCACCAAACCTACCGAATAAGTGAGAAAAAAGCACAGCAAGTTAGCAATCTTCTCACAAGAAACACAAGCATGTATATTTTTCTGGTTTGAGGCTTCAGCACGAGGTTACCACATTACTTGTCTTGCTGAAACAGGTTACTGGTACTCATAGGTGCTCAGTCTATAGGTTAATAGCAGCCTCTCAGTTTTTTCTTGTGCCTCTCTACAAAGCATATGATATTTTTTTGAAAACATGGGCCCCCCACAATACTATCATCAACTGCCAATGGCTAAGGGGTGCAACTGGATTATGGTCTGTTGCATTCAACCTCAATAGCCTAGTACAGGCTAGAATGTGACATTTATAGAGGTTTGCTGTATTAACATGCTTGGGCTACGTATTTGAGAGTGTGTGTGTGTGTGTGTGTGTGTGTGTGTGTGTGTGTGTGTGTGTGTGTGTGTGAATAAAAAGGTCAATTCTGTGTGTGTGTGTGTGTGTGTATTCGTGACTCTGCATGTGTATGTATGAGTTGGTGAGAATGAGAGAACAGCCCTGTGCTGTGTGAGTGCAGAAAGGTCACTCCTCTATATGCGTGTGTGTGTGTGTGTGTGTGTGTGTGTGTGTGTGTGTGTGTGTGTGTGTGTGTGTGTTCTCTCCTGTGGGACAGTGGCAGAGTGTGCTCTGCTGTAAAAGTGATGATGAGGCTGAATGAGAGGGGCGAGACAATCAAAACAGCAGCTGCGGGAGAGAGAATAGAGAGAGAGAGCAGGAGAGAGACAGAGAGAGTACAAGATAGTATAAAGAGAAGAGAGAGAGAGAAAAATGAACAGTAGCAAGTAGAGGAAGAAAGTGTGAAAGTGGGATATACAGAGAAATAGGATGACAAAGAAAGAAAGAAAAATGAGTGTGAAAGTAGAGAAAGTTAGAGAAAAGGAGACAGCAATAACAGGGAGAGAATGAGAAAGGGAGTGGTGAGTGAAAGTGGAGTACACAGAAAGAAAGAAAGAAAGAAAGAAAGAAAGAAAGAAAGAAAGAAAGAAAGAAAGAAAGAAAGAAAGAAAGAAAGAAAGAAAGAAAGAAAGAAAAGGGCAAATATCAGTATTTTGTCAATGTGTTGTCCCATTAAACCGATACCATGTTTGACCCGTAAGAGCATATGGGGATCTAGAACACATCACTTTAGTCTCTAATTTGCAACAGTTTCACAAACCCATAAACTCAGCAGTAAATGAAAGCATGGGAGCCATGCTGGATTATGTAATGGCTTATTTCAGACTCAGGCACGACGCTCGTCATGCACATTTTTCATTTGTTTCAGCTCAGCGCAGAAACACATCGGATTTCGCATCTGTAATTACAGAAACAGGATTTGACTGGAGAGAAAACCAGCTCTGCTGTGACATTTTGCCTGAGTGGAGATATGGATTAGAAAACGATTTATTTTAGCCGTGCCAGACCTCTTTTATGACACAGTCTGTGCATCGGAAACGATTGTGGTTTCAGTCAGCATTCAGAGCATGTGGACCGTGTTTCTTCTGATAATCACATGATAAGGATGGAAAATTACACTAAATGCAGCCAAGTGGTCTCTCTGTCCTGGTCTTCTGTTAAAGCGACAAGTTCTTTTTAAAAAAGAAACGCTAAAGGTACAGACGCTGATTCTGTTAGCATCTCTCTCCAAGCCAGTGACCTCTCGGAAATCCACTTTCCTGCAAACTTTAGTTCTAACCTGCATCTAACGTGCTGCCACACACCTGCGCTACTGCATTTGTACATAGGCAGAGCCTTATTTTAGCCACACCCCTGCATTTTACAGCAGGACGTTGGACTGCATCCCTGTCCTTCATGACCACAGTTTAATCTCATTGTCTTGAAGTACAAATGTCCCAAAGTCTATAAATCAGTATTAACATTAAGAACTGTCACTACTGAAACACACATTGTATACAATTAAGAAATATTTTTTTAATGATTTCATGTGTGTACATCTCTTCAAAGCTGTGATCGCCAGTGATGTTCAAGCTAGTATTTCGATTTATGCTTGAAAGCAGCTAATATAGATTGTCACTACCAAAACAGTCGTTACTAAAACATTTGAAAGTTTTGGCAGTGTTATGAAGATTTGGCTACTGACAAAGTGGAAGATTTAGTTATTCCTTTTAACTAAATTTAACATAAATAAGGTTTAGGGTCATTTCAAAGCAAAATTACTGTAGTCTGAAGTCCAAGTCAGTTAAATGTCTAATATTTCTTTAATATCTGACTTGTTTGGGAGAATATTTTATATATACCCCTAAATCCACAAGGACATCAGCTTAAGACTTACTCCTGTATGCTTCTACTGGCATGTCTGGAGACAATATTATCTTGTTGTTGGTAATGCTAATGGTAGTTAAATGTCAAAGCATGGAGCCATGTAATTCCTCCTTTGTAGAGCTATAACTGAGTTCATTTATCCATAAAGGAGAGAGGTCACAGGTTAAAAATATTAATATTAGGACTGTTATTTTGCAAAGCTCATTTAACCTTTAATTACACCAGATTTCTGATATGGTAGACTTTATTACAGCAATGCGGGGTCAGCGCGTGTACGCTCGCGCGCACACAGACTGAGGTCACGATCAATTATTAAAACAATGGCCCATGCAGGTGATCGAGCCTCCGTTTTAATTAGACCCCACTGTGAGGAGAAGGAGGGACTGATTGGTTCATAGACGGGGTAATGAGAGAGAGAACGAGTGAACGAACCAGCAAGTGCAATTACAGGAAAATGGACGAGAAGAAAGGAGGGGGTGAAATGGAGGTGGGAGTGATTGCTTCATTCCAGTCTATCCCATCTCTCTCTCTCTCTCTCTCTCTCTCTCTCTCTCTCTCTCTCTCTCTCTCTCTCTCTCTCTCTTTCCCCTTTTCACTTACACCTAACTCTCTCCCCTCTTTCTCTCGTTCACCTTTCCTCTCTCACCTCCATCGCTTTCTCTCTTCTTTCCACCTAACTTTCTCTCCCACCTCTTTCTGTCCGACCTCTTCTCTCCCCCTCTTTTTCTCATCTCACTTGCTCTCATTTCCAAGATCACTTCGAAGTCGCGTCACTGTCTCTGCCCACACAGACCATTTTGCTTTGCCATCTTTAGACTTCTAATGGCAAAGACGACGGAACAGGATTTTTATTCATCTGTATGAGTCGTCATTTTTTATACCCTGATGCTCCGTACAACAATCAGAGAACGACTGCTGCAGAAGCTCATTGTGTATTAAGGCCAGGGTTCACCAACCTAACATTTTCCCAGACAAACTTTTTCCATTTTAACACTGGAAATTACCATTATGCAATTCCAGGAAAAGTACTGATAAGCAAAATGAACCAGTATAAATGGGAAAGGGGGGTGGGGGGGGGGGGGGGGGGGGGTAAGAGGGTCATGATTTCAATATAACATCACAAAATCGATAAACTGAACATTCAAAACAGTGCAATGACTTTTAAAACTGTAATACTGATAAGCCCCTTGGTCTCTTTGAAGTATCCCTTATTATATATAGTATTTAGTGGAGAGTTGATGCAGATGTCAAAGCTCTTGCAATCAATTTTGTTTTTTTGTAAAGCCTGTTTATTATTATATGTATTATTATATGTCAAAAACATCAGCTACCTGCCAATCACTCACCATCTGTCGCTGGGGCAGCATAGTTTTGCTTTTATTTTGAAATACTCAACAGCATTTTTTTTCAAACGCTATAATCAAGATCTTGTGTAATTTGTGTCAATAATAAAATGAGTGCAGCCTGCATAGAAACTGCTATCCAGCTGGCATGACTGACTCTAAATACCAGTACATACAACAGGCCTGGTTGTAAACAATGCCCAGGCATTAGTGTGCATGATATTGAGAATGATGTTTTAAACTAATCCTATGACTCACAGAAAGCAAGTATGTAACTTACACAATGTTATTCAACCACTAGTCCTCTGTAAATTAGCACCTGTGTGTTTAAAAGAGCATCCAGGCATCATTAAAGATGTAACTGTAAAACAAACTCTCAGAGGTTAGTTTCCTAACTCTAAATTAAACAGAAAGACAGCCTCCATGAAAAGAGCTCAGAAAGCTTTGTGAAGCTTTGAAATGGCTGCTACAATGAAAAAGGAATGTAATGCACACATTAAAGTACGCAAAAATAAAGTTTCCAAATGCACCGTTCAATCGCCAGTCCACATAATCCAGGGCTGGAAAGTGAGCAGCAAAAACAGCCCATTTTTAATTCAAACATATTTATGTACATCTTCGGCCTACAACAGTTTAGCTTCATTCAAGCTGAGGTTATAAGGAGTGTTTCAGTTAGATTGGGAACCACTGGTATAGAAGGCAGCATATGTTGCTCTGAAAAAGCACAAGTCTTAAAAGCACAGAAAAAAGCCTGTTTAATTCTAAGGAATAAAAAGAGGCTGGAAAATGGTTATGTAACAGTAGTATATAAAACCACACAATTGTTAAGTGGACTTAAGAACAAAATCGTCACCTTAAATATGTTTGCAGATTTATTTCCAAACCTAATTCCAAAGGTCCAAGTAGGTAACATGCAAACAAAAACAGAAAACAGTGACTTATAAATGTACATTGATGTATATTTGAAGAAAAACAGTACTAAGACACTATGTGTTACATTGTACCCTAATAACTTTGTTTATTTGTAAATATATCCTCATTCTGATGCCTGCAACATGTCCCAAATAAGTTTTGACTGGATCAATTTAAAACTAATAACACTGATCAAACAATATCTTACATGTAATACAAATCATGTTTGGATATGAAAGGAGCATCTGGAAAAGTCCCTAATCCTTTAAACTCACAGTACACAGTGGTGGCCCTATGTCATCCACATCCATGAGCGCCGCTGACTTCTCTGGGCTCAAGCTAGTCTGAAATGGACTGATGCATAGTGAAATTGTGGTCTGACATCTCAACGTTACAGATTAATTATGGAAATAATGGACAATTTGTTCTCCAGGCCAAAGTAAAGCATCCTTCTGACTTTACCAATGTAAAGTTCACAATCCAGCATCTGCCATGTTAAACCTAAACCTAACTGAAGTATATTTCCACTCATATTTTATGCTTTTACATTTAGCAGTGATTAGGAACACTTAATTGGGGAACATATATACGAGATGAAACACAGGCCAAATGCCCTCAGCCATTCATTGTTATAAGAAAGACCAGAGAAAACAGCAATGATGTACAACAAAAGATTGTTAAGTTGCACACATTAGGAAATCAAACACCACCTTTATAACCACAAGTTACTGGGGGTGTTGCCAAGTCTCTTCTTTCCAGGACCAACAAACTCAAGCGCCTATAGTTTGCCAAGCATTGCTAGAACTTTCATTGGGACCAAAATAGAGGTTTTTGGCATGGATACAAAGATAGCCATGCAGTAAAGTGAAATATGGTAGTAGATCTGTGATGTTGTGGGGCTCTTTTTCTTCCAAAGGCCCTGGACACTTTATTTGGATACACAATATCACAGACTCCAATAAGTGCCAACAGAAGTAGAATCAAAACCTGACTGTCTAAGCCAGGAAGCTTAAACTGGCCCATAGTTTAGATTTTATAGCAGAACAATAATACAAAGCACATCTCATCATCACCACAAAAATGGATCACTAACAACAGAACTAAGATTTTGCCATTACCACCCAGTCCCCTGACCTAAACCCCATAGAAAACTGTGGAAAGGGCTGAAGAAGACAGTCCTCAATGTGGATCTCAGAATCTGTAGGTTTTGGAGAGATTCTTTATGAAGAAATGGTCTCCAATTCTTTAGGGTGTGTTCTCCTTTCTGATTGAGCATTTCATTAGAAAACATAGAGCTGTTATCTTTGCAAAAGAATAAAGATTTTTATTTTTTTACAGTCTGTGTGGAGGGCACTGTATATTTTTATGCTTCATGAGCTTATTTGTGAACGCAATATTGGCCTTTGCAATTCTATTATAGCAGAAGGCCTGCAATATGCAAACAATCTAACCAATCACAGTGTGGATAAGTTTTTCTGTATATTCATTATTTTGGTCAAAACAATGCATGCTGATCGTTAACCATGTTATTCTGATTCACCAATAGAAACACCATAGTTCAGTTTTATCAGCAACACTAGTATTCTGTCCATATAAAGTATTCATGCTTTGATGCGTTAAGAGATGGTGAGAACAAAATTGTTAGTCTGTCTCTCTTCCTCTCTCTGCATCTCTCCATCTCTCCCTGTCTTTATCCCAAAAGGACAAATATTTCCTGCAGTGGTAGTGCATTGGTATTCTGCTCCTGCTTTAGCCAACAGCCAAACAGTATCAGCACTTCACCAGCCCACACTCTGTCCATCTCCATCCAGTCACATGAGCGGGAGAGGGAAAGAGAGAGGTGAAAATGAGACAGATTAATGGAGAAATGGAGAAATGAACATGTAGGGGGGAACGGTACTGGCAGCTATGTCTGCTGCCAACAGCTATAATGGCATTAGTAACAGAACAAGTCTGAAAGGTAAGGACAAAAACAGTTAGAGAGAGAGAGAGAGAGAGAGAGAGAGAGAGGGGATGAGAATGAGAGAGAAAATATGGAGAAAAAGAAATAAAGCAAGGGAGAGAAAAAGTGGCAGACTGGGGAATGGGTGGACCTATCAGTACACTTAATTTCATGGAGCAGAAATGTCTGCATGCCAACATTTCTCCTGCTGGAAACCCAAATGCTGCTGCAGTTTTCTCATTATGGAGCACTGTATGTGCTTTGGATTGTTAATTCTGATGACTCCACAACAATCACGATGCCAGAGATGAGCACAGATTTAATGAAGTTTACAATCTATTCAGTTTGTCTTTTTGAGGAACATTTATGAATAAAGATCTATGGCTTTTGAATGATCGAACAACGCGGCCGACATAAAACCCATAAATTGCTGAAGCAATTTTGTGACCGTTGAATAAATAAATCTCAGTTTCTGCTTATGGGCAAGTTTCTTATAGTAAACTAGAATGACGGGCACACAAAAAACTTTTAATTTTATTCAGAAAACGGATGGTCCTAACATTTGATCAGCTCAAACAGTAAAATGATCAAAATTCGTTGTACGACATTTTTATTGACGATTTATTGAAGGACCTTTCCAGCCAAAATGAGCGATTAAACCATCACTACATCTCTAAAGCAAAGTTTTCCCATTTAAACACTGGAAGAACACCCTTCTGATGATGCATTTGGAAGGTTGGAGGAGCTTTTGAGAAACTACAGCTGCTCTAAGGTGGATTTTTGTCCTGTTTTTTTTTCTCAGTTACGCAAGCAGGAGGAAGGCACATATATAACGTATACGAGACGTATACAATACTGATAAGAAGTAGAATATCATCATTGCAAACGAAGGAACTGACTACTCCAACAACAGCAATGACTAATCATGCCTCCAGACTGTTCTCTATCCTGGCACCAAGGCGGTGGAATGAACTTCCCCTAAGTGTCCGAACAGCAGAATCACTTGCTGTCTTTAAACGACGTCTGAAGACCCATCTCTATACACTACACTTATCTAATCACTAACACTGTCTATTAAAGATCTTCACCTCTTTTATTGTTCACTATATTACAAACTTTTTTTTTTCAGCAGGTTTAGTGTTGTGTAGACTCTGTGTTGAGTTGTAGGTATTTTTCTACTTGTTGTATTTGTTTAGGTCATAGATAACTTCAGGTAGCAATTTAGAGCAAAGCTCTTTAAAATTATGTCGACCTTTATTAACATGAGATATTCTGAAGTAATGACAAGCACTTTTGTAAGTTGCTCTGGATAAGAGCGTCTGCTAAATGCCATAAATGTAAATGTAAATGTAATCACACAATGAGGGCAACAAGCTAAGAAAGTTTGTAAAGTTGCTGGTTTGATAAAATCAGCTGCATCAAATTTTTTCTTATCTCTGGCTGAAATAGTAACAACTTACCTTTGGTGTCAATGTTGGGTTATCACTAGAATCACTATTAGCCTTATGTTATTGTTTGACTACAAAATTGGTTGACACCAAATGGATTCCTAAAGGTTGTATGATGTATTTGCATAAAGCGTTCTGGGTATTGTAGCGAGAAACTGATGAATGAAAACATGAAAATTCAGTCCAACTGATGTGGCTGAGAGATACACGGCTGCACTACATCCAGAAAATGACAAATTACATGTCATATGCTAATGTTAGGCCAGAAAGCAGCTTTAAGTTTCACTGTGCTGTGACATATTCGAAAAGGATCACAACACTGAATTTTAGCACTAAACAGAGAAAGTAAGAAAAGAGAGAGAACATTCGGTGATGGATTGATGGCAAAGTGAAAAAAGACCAAAGAGCTGCAAAAATGAGGTACTCCACCACAGACAATAGCAGAGGGAAGATGGATGGCAAGCAAGTTAAAGAACAAGGGAGCAAAGAAGAGAGAGGTGGGATGGGAGGAAAGGAGTTAGGGAAAGATGAAGTAGTAGTGGTACAGACAACAGAATGAGAGAGAGAGAGAGAGAGAGAGAGAGAGAGAGAGAGAGAGAGAGAGAGATGAATTGAAAGAAAGGCAGACAGGCAGCAATAAAGCCAAGGGTGTGAGGAGAATCTGAAGGGTGAGTACTTGGCAGAGGAGAGAAGAAAGGGAAGTTAGAGAACAAAAAGAAAAAGTTAAAGAGCAAGAGAGAAAATCCAGAAATGTGCAGTTAGCAGATGCCATGAGAAATTGATGGAGGAAAAAGGAAAGCAAGCTACCGACTGGGTCAAAGATCCTCAGAGGGAAATTGAATTGCATTCTGGGACGGAAAGGAGAAAACGATTGGCCGGGAATTGAAGGAAATTTGTTTTAGGGAAGAGCAGAATAAAAAGTTCAGCCTGGGTTCATCCATCTAGAAATCTTGCCTGTGTTTTATGGGCCCTCTGAAAGGCCACACCATGACACAAAATGCCAAACTCGTCTGGAAAAAAGCCTTCCAAACAAAGCGTACAGGTTAAACGGTTGTGACTGCTATTAGACAGATAACCTTACTCTACTAAAGAACCTCTAAAGAACCTCTATTCACACAGAACCCTCCAAGGCAATAAACCTCATTTAGCCATGCCAAAATCATTCCCTTTGTGTGCACACATACACTTATTTAACTAACGTTAATGTATGCTGATCAAGAGAATAGCAAACCCACACTGAAATGTACATCAAAGAGTTTTGTCATGGAGCTATGAGTCACAAGCGGCATATTCTGTCATCTTTAAGAATAAACCAGATGTGGCTGTACACAGTGGTACATTTGGAGATGAAGTGTTATATATAGGAAGACACCAATCATATAACAAGCATAAATAGCAAAAATCCATCCATCCATCCATCCATTTTCTAAGCTACTTCTCCGTCAGGGTTGCGGGGGGTGGCCGGAGCCTATCCCAGCAGTCTTCGGGCGGAAGGCAGGATACACCCCGGACAGGTCGCCAGTCCATCGCAGGGCAGACAGACACAGACAGTCACTCACACACCCACACCTAGGGGCAATTTAGCACGTCCAATTGGCCTGACTGCATGTCTTTGGACTGTGGGAGGAAACTGGAGAACCCGGAGGAAACCCACGCAGACACAGGGAGAACATGCAAACTCTACACAGAAAGGACCCTGGCTGCCCAGCCGGGGAATCGAACCCAGGCCCTCCTTGCTGTGAGGGGACAGCAAAAATCGTACAAAAGAATAACTAAACACTTGCAGTGCTTTGAATTAACCAGGGACTACAAATAAAGATAAATAAATAAAGATGATGATATTATTATTATTATTATTATTATTATTATTATTATTATAACCAAACCTCATTTAAATCTAACACTACTGTTCCCCAAAGGTAAGCAGGTGAAAAGATCACATACTACACACAGGGACTAGGCTTAATCCCTGACAGGAAAAAAAAGATCCTTTCTTGCTATTTTTTCTGTGATTCTGCAATGGTGTTGCCTTTTGAAAGTAAACAGAAGCCAGTTTCTCTTACCTTCCTTGCAGTATTTTCCTCTGAAGCGTGTGTGGGAGCAATCGCAGTGCACTTCTCCAAACTGGACGACACAGAATCCTCCGTTCAGACACGGGTTTTGTTTGGTACATAGGTACTCCAGGTCGCTTTGAATGCCTTGGCTGTTGAGCAGGGTAGGGGGCTTCTCACCCACCTTCAGGTTGGAGATAAGGCCCATGAAGGGTGGCTCGTACTTCACCGTGCTGGAGGTCAGAGCGGACAGGCGAACATCCGGCGGGATGCCTCCAACAAAGAGATCACTGACCACAGCCATCTCCTTGCGTTTGGAGCGAACTTCGGCCACCTTGGTCTCACCGTCCACCATCAGCATGGTCTCGCGGTAGTTGCGGGTAAGGAGGACCATGTGCCAGCGGTCGTCATTGACACGGGTCTCCATTTGAATGGTGGCAGGCTCAGCACAGTGGATGGCAAAGCGTAACTGTAGGTGCCCTCCTGCAATTAGAAGCTCCAGAAAGTCGCAGTTGCCTCCATCATCAAGGTACAGCACAAGAGCTTTGCTAATGTTAGTCTTCAGGCTGAAGCTAAGCTCACCAATTGAGCCGGCTTCCCAGCGGCCATAGCGGGCCCACTGACCCGTGGCTCCGCCAAACTCCAGAGACCAGGCTGAGAGGAAGCACCCAGCTAAAACTAAGGACCACAAGGGCCACTGGGAAGTTTTGCTCTGTCTAGTCATCTTATAAGCCCTGACAGGGTCTGAATTAGCTCACAACAGTGTTCTAGGGGTTAACTCCTGCTCCACCTGTTTACTCAGCTTAATATTGAGCGCAATAGCAGTTCAAACAGAATGGTCCTTCTCCAAAAGGGGGACTTTGTAATGGAGACTTGTGCAGTATACTCCAAAAGTCCAAGAGCCTTATTCCAAACCCAGCAGACTCAGCAGATTCTTTTTTAGTTTTGTTCTTCGCCTGATCTCCCCTCAATTTCTCCTCAATCTCACTCTCTGCTTCGTTCTCGGTTCTTTCCAGACACTCTCCTTCGTCTCTCCATCAGTGGGTGCTCTTGAGACTTGCAAGAGAGGGATGAAAAATGTGCTAAATCTTTTTCCAACTTTGTTTACAATTAGACTCTTGAAGCACTCTATACTCCTCAAAGAAACGAAGGGATGAAAAGGTAAGACAAATGAACGTTTTCTTTCAAACACTAAGGCAAGTCACAGCTATCTGGCATCCTGTGGACAACAGAAGGAGTTCATGGTTCTTTGTCACCTTGCCCCACTTTTCCCCTACTCCTTTCTGTTTCCCCCTAGAGGAATTATGTCATGAAAGATCTACTCCCCTCCTGATTCTTGCATTCTCCTGGCCCCGAGGCTCCTGCAAGACAAGAACAAATGAAGACTAATATCAGACATGTACAGCAGCCCAACAAATCCAAGCACAGGATGTAAAACTGGTGCAAAATATCAAGCAGTACATTTGTCGATAAGGAGCTTTGCCTCTAGGAAGTGGCCTAAAAAAAAGCTTTCATGTATCTAGTCATTGATTTGAGTCATGTTTATAGAGAAAGATATCTGAAGAGAAATTCAGAAAGCCAGACATTCAGCAGCCAGATGAGGTATTAGGTGCCCTTGGGTATGAGCAGGCGGAAAAAAGTAAGGATTTGAGAGCGATATTGTTCCTCAGACCAATACACACTCTTAATTGTTGCAGGTATTGCGAGCTAGCCAGCAACAGACAGCTGTGTGTAAATCTGCTGTGAAGAAACACGCTAGCTCTTGGCCAGCAACTTTACACATCTTCGATAACTGGCATGTCTCAAAGACAGTAAGCAGGCCTCAAACTAATATAGGCAGACAGCAACTGAAATAAGATGCTAGAACTATTCACTTTATTATCCTCAGTTAGATGCCAATTTAGTTAATAGTAATCTATGTTCTAGCATTAACGTCAATAGGCTGAATTGAATCCTGAGGTATATGTTAATGCTGCTCAAAGGAGCCTTGTCTCTCACTATGTGAAATCTCATTTTGAACAAGACTGAGGCGTTGCCGACGGAAAGTGTGTTCGCTGCTCTTGACCTAGTGGCCTGCGCTAATCCTTCTCATTATTTCTGAAGAGAGATTTAATTTCCTACACAGACAGTTCACAATTAAATCCTCCATCCGTTCCTTAGCCGAATCACTGACTCCATCCATCTCCTCCCCACACTTACCTGCTGACTGGCTTGCTTACCAGCGCACTCACTCACTCACTCATTTACTCATGCATTCATTAATGCAGTCAGTCATTCGCCTACTCACCCCTAATTCATTAATTCAGTCAATTACTCAGTTACCCATCCAGTAATCAGCTCAGCCAGTCGTGTCCTCTTGCTCTCACTCAGTCATCTACTTACTTACACTAAGGTAGTCACTTATTCACTCACTTATTAATCCTATCATCTACTCACTAACCCTGTGACACTTTCCATTTATAATCCTATATATATATATATGTACATACATGGACTTTGGTGCTGAATCCATGAGGGAGAAATAAAGGAGTAAACTAAAACTAAAAGCAGAGGGAATGTACATTAAAGTCTTTTCAGTCTATCTTCTATAATATTATTTAGAGGAGAAATAAGTTGCATGTAAAAGCTTGAAAAGCCAAGGATAAAATACATATGACTATATAACAAAGATAGTGTAACAACATCAAATGCATTTACTTGTGAAGCTGTGAATGATTTTCATATTTCATTCACAAACATGATGTCTCAAGGAGTGAACATCAGGGTGCATTGGTCTACAGAAAATTCGAAATGAGGTTTACGTTCAACATTCACAGATGACTTGTGTCAATCAAACTGGCAGGTGTTTTGCTCCACTGCACAAAACATAATAAGGCTCTGCTTATTCATACGGGCAGCATTTTGCATAGTAAAACATTTGCAAAGTTAAACTGCAGTATCCATTGGGAGCAGAGCGTTTCCCTGATGGGTCGCTGATTCTCAGAGTTTGTTGATTATGTCTCTTCAAGCATATAAATCTGTAATGTCTGCTTAGGGAGACAGTAAAGTTCAATGTTCAGTGTACGGGTGCCCGGAGGGGTCATAGCTGTAAGAGAAACGGAGAGCAGACTTGGAGAATATTTCATGTCGAGTGCTGAATCTTATTTCAAATTGTGTTTTTTTTATTTGTGTAAATCCCAAAGACATGGAAATCGAGTCACTGCATTCGAGAACAGGCGGCACATGCATGTATTCATGCTTGTATCATTAGGGAAAGCGAAACTGAGTGTGTGAGAAACTGTGTGTGTGTGTGTGTGTGTGTAGATAGACTGTAAATGCTGAAGGGAAATGGAGCAAACAGTGTCAGACTTGGTGTGTGTGTGCACTGAAAGCCATGGTGAGAAGAGCCATAATGATATTTTCAATCTCAAGGACACCAGGCTGCATAACAAGCCATATGTGTCAAACAACACTGCCAGAGGGGAGTGTGCGAGAGTGTGTGTGTCAGTGTATTGGTGTGTGTGGGGATAGAGGGAGAGAAATACAGTGTGGAAATCTGTGTGAATGGCTTTGACACAGAGCATAAATATCCGGTGTAATGTTTTTGTGGTTTGAAAGTAAATACACCAAAAATATTCTCACTGTATGAAGAAAACTCCAAAATGCTAACTTTACAGTGGATGGTAAAAATATTTTATATGTGACTTTTGATTAGAGCAGAAATATTCATCATTTTATGTTGAAGTCACAATTATATCAAAGCTGCAATTTTAACTACAGCCTACTTTACTAAAAATGTTGTCTTGACAAGGGGAATTTTAACCTAACAGCATGGAGGTTGTGAATTGCCTGGAGATCACTAATTCAGAGAAACTACATGCGGCATTCAAGGCTCAGGCAAGAAAAAGTCTGTAAGCTCTCCCTGGCCAAAAGGAAAAAAAATATTTTTATTTAAGTATTTTAATTTGTTCAACTGCCACAGCCCTGGTTTTTAAAACTTTTGCTGTAGAAGAAAAAACATTCCTAATTTAAATGAATATTAAAGCTGCATTTTATAAGATTTAGGGATTTTGAGACACAAACATTTTGTAATGTCAGTTGTAATTCAGACTCCCAGCCCAGATGAATCGGATTGCGTTTAAAGAATATTCAAAGGGGACACAAAATGTGGTGAAAGACGTCTCTTCTGAGGACAATTCTGAGTGAATTATCTGCTATCATCATCAGCATAACATGGATATTTGCATTTGAGTCCTAAACATTGAGTCACACCTTTGGCAGCTCTTGCAGAGCGAGAATATTTTTTTTCCTCCTGACTCATTAACTGTACTACTCTCAATTGTAACAAAAATTTTTGTTTGTTTTAAATTTTGGATAATCTCTGTTGGTCTTTTCTTCTTGAAATGCTCAGTGTAAAGGGAAGCAGGGGTAAATAATTAAACATTTATTCATTGATGAAAAACATTACAATAAAACTAATTAGTTTTTTATTTAAAAAAAAATGTCTGGACAAATGTATGGTGCTGTTGCCATCACTGGTATTTTTCAGTGGGAGTTTGCCAATAGAGATGGCCACTGCTTCAACAAGCAGCTTTTGACTTTAGGGGGCACAACATCGATTTGGACATTCTTCACAATCAGTCTGTTTCCCCCTAGGTCTCTCTTTCTCGCTCTCTGTCTCTCTCTCCCTCCACTTACTAGACTGTGGTCCAGTCATGGTTCATCACGGCAAAAATCGCTACACAAACTACTGACCTGACCCCTCTGTTTGATTTCTGTCAACAGTGTGCACGGCAGCTTCTTTCCACAGCAACAATTTCACTGGTGCCTTAGATCCCATTACTTTCTATTTAAAAAAAGGCCAAAAGCCAAAGTCATAGCTATAAAGATAGAACAAGAAAAATTCCAAAAAGTTGAGATGCTGTGTACAATGTTACTGAATGTAGATAAAAACAAAATGCAATGACCTGCACATCTCATAGACCCATATTCTATTCTGGTCAGCATTGATAGTGCCTTTCCAGATGTGTAATCACTTGCAGTCTCTCTTTCAACATCTGTTATGTGCTCTATGTTCTATTGTGAATAGAATATAATTCTTTGAGATTTTCATATGATTGAATTCATATGAAGCATATATTTACATTTCGCCCAGTGTCCTAACCTTTTTGGAATTGGAGTTGTAGAAAAATGCTAAAACATATATGCCATCAAGTTAAACAGGTAATCCTGCTGTTTTAGCAAACATATGCTCACTATGCCATTTATATTAGGGGTGGGCAAAATGGCAAAATATAATATCATGAAGTTTCAGATGTGATGTGTGAAAAGATCTTTTCACATCGTATGATCAGAGATGCCCACAAGTTGATTCCAGTCAAATCTCTGAGGTCAGAGTCTGGCTCATGTCTCGAGTTTCTCAGAAGCAAGTCTCAAGTCTTTATTATAGAATTTTAATTTAGTCCAATTTTTAGCTTCAGGCAGTGCATTAAAATGTAAATACCAACTAAAAACATAGGTTCAACACGTCTTCAATGACACTTTCATTATAGAGGACCTTCAGCCTGCAGAACAGAACTGAAACACTGCATTTTTCAAGGATTCAAAATCACTTGAAATAGCTGATTATTTGTAAGTTTATACAACTACAAAAACAACTAACATAGCCAAAACATGATCTGCAACTTACTGAAACTTCAATTAGATTAGCTGACAAGTTCAGCAATAAGAGATAGTGTGCTAGCTAGTATACTTGCTATCCCAACCGTGTGCTGGCCCACAATTTCAAGTTGTTTTGCCTTTTTTCCCCTAAACCACCACATTCACTGATTCACACATTTTGTTCTATCTGTCACACTGAAGCTTTTTCTATAATGAAAGGCTCATTATATAAGGCCATATTAAATCTGATGCTGCTATGTGCTGCAAGAGAACAGCCTTAAAGAAATGACTGTGCATTTTCATAGCAAAACTTACAGGCAAAGTCACACACATAATTAAAGCAGGCGGTCCCAATTAAACCATTTCTGTTCATGTTTTTTCTTCCTTAGTGTAAAACTTTGAGACAAAAGTTTCAAATCATTTAAAGGAGAGTTCATGTAAAGCATGTCTCAGTCAACAGGTGATTGATTCCCCATCTTTGATCACAATACTCGAGGAAAAAATCCCTAGTAATGCCACATTTTTAAAAAATACAACCAAATCAATGAATTAATTTATTCTTGATTAACATTTCACACACTACACAACACTAAAAGCAGCAAAACATCTTAAAAAATATTTTAACATTGTCCACCTCAAATAATATACTCATTACATCATCTTATTATAGTCAGTTAAACATAAATCAATTTGCCATGAAAAGTTGCCACACCCCTTTACATATGATGCTCTTGATAGTCTTAATGCTGAAGCTTTAGCATTAGCCAGATATTGTTATGGTAGAATAACCCACTTCTTTCCAAAGCATAAACTCCACTTCTGGCAAATACAGCGAGAAAAAGGCAAAGAGAAAAAAAGCTAAAAGAGGGGGAAGGAGAGTTTGCAGTCCTGTTTATTCTAGCTCTGCAGATACGTTAGGGAAGAAAGTAGCTCCTAAAGGATGAACTGCCGCAGGCAATTTTCCGATAAATAAAAATGTATCTTTTGTTTACTCAATTTTACTCCATCTTTAAGTGCACAGCTACAAAACGAGCAGGTATTGTTTGGGTGCTGGTGTTTCTGAAGATACCATCTTCACATTTTAGTGTACACACTGCCCAAGAGGTACACATACAGACTCATAGGCCCAGCAGAAAAGGAGCTATAAATCTTGATGGTGTTGAGGCCAGACAGCATCTCATCTGTCCGAGGCAGGCTGCTGCTGCTGCTGCTGTGAGATAATTAACCAGGAGAAGCCCAAAGACACACTCAATATCGCTGCGCGTTAAAACACTGTGTGTGTGTGTGTGTGTGTGTGTGTGTGTGTGTGTGTGTGTGTGTGTGTGTGAGAGACAGAAGGATCTTGATGAGCTCTTTTAAATGAATCGATCCTCTCAGGAGAAACTGGTTGTGCGCTTTGTTGCCTTCTGATTAATTCTCTGCAACTACACACATCCTGTTGTTCTGCTCTCAAGCTTGCACACACTCATCCCTCTCTCCACTCCTTCCCTTCATTTGCCTTTTCAACCAAAATCACCCTCGCTACGTCTGTTCCCTTCTCTTTTTTTCTCTCCCTCCTCCAGTCCTCCTTCTCTCTCTCCTGCCCTGTTTCTCTCTCTGTATCTATCTTTCCTCTGATTCTATCTCACGTGTTTCTTGTGTTCTCATATTCTCTCTGCATATATCTATATCTCTCCTCTTTCCTTTACCCTCCCCTTTCTTTTCCTCTATCCTCCTGGTGCTCCTGGTCCCCTTCTTCTCTTATTTTCCATTACTCAGTGTCCTCCCCCTCTCTTTTTTTCTGTTTTTTTCCTTTTCCATGTTCCACTCCTCTATTGTTGTCTTTCTATTTCTTTGTGTATCTCTCTCCACCCCATCTTTCTCCTTCTTTATCTCTCCCCTCTCTTTATTACTTTCCCTCTCTCTTTCTTGCTCTCTCTCACACACAGCATCCACCCACCCAACGTGTCAAGGACACACAGACAGACAGGAAGGAGCTGAGAGAGGAACTCCTGTAGTGAGGATCTAATCAGGAGCCCCCAATCAGACACATTAAAATACAGAGGGAGGGAGGGAGGGAGGGAGGGAGAGAGGGAGAGAGAGGGAGAGAGAGAGAGTGAGATAGTTTAAGTGCACTGAAGAGTGAAGAGAGAGAAGGGAGCAAAGACGCATGAAAGGACAGATGTAGTGGACGGTGAAGAGAAGATAAAATTTCATTTTACATTCTTCTTATTCCTCTTTTACCTGCTCTGCTTCTCTTTCAGATGAGCTTGTGTGCAAAATGTGCAACATGTGCTTTGATGAAGCCGCAATTGGAGCCCACAATGTGCCTAAAATGAACGTCTGATATAGCAGGGCTGTAGATAATCCTGCAAATTACACATAAAACTGCCTACGAATTGTGCTACACCTGCATGGTGCAGTGCTTAAAAAGCACAGTAAACTGGAACTATCAACAAGAAAAACTCTTTAAAAAGACGCCTCATCAAGGATTCTTTAGTAAACACAACACTCAAAGAACCTGCAAAAGCATTCCTTGCATCGTGAAATGGTTCTTCAGACTGATGCAGAATATGTTGCATAAAGTTCTATATAGTACCGAAAATGGTTCTTCTATTGTTACAAGCCTGGTATCACATAAGCATACAAATGGTTCTTTAAGTGATCATGGTTCTATATAGAATCCCTCTCTCTGCTTTAAAAACCCTTGAAGAACCACCTGTTAACAGGGTAAGGACTGAAGAGAAGAAAGAGAAGCCATTGTTAAAAGGCCCATACAGAAAGCGTTTACTCATATTTTTTAAAAATAGAATTAGTTTATGTTCGTGTACACACTGTTTACTCCCCAGCCCATACAGCCCAAATATGGAAACTAAACTGCAAAACCTGCCAAAAACAGTGTATTTACATAAATCTGCTCATTCAGTCTACAGAGGTGTAGCTCTGCCCATTCATGCTAAAGGTACAAGGTGTTAAAGTGCGTTTCAGTCTAGACTGCTTTCTGAATGAGGCCCAATAGAGGGCAGCCAATCAAAACAAAGACCACTTAAAGAGATAAGCAGTTCAACCTTCATTTAAAAGATTCTGTCCCCTGTTTTATGTCACTACCGAAACACAGAGCTTTAATCCATAGACTGAGCTTTTTTTTAGCCACACCCCTACATTGCAGAGCGGGAAATGAGACTGCATCTCTGTCCTTCATGGCCACACTACCAAAACTCTCTCTACTGAAACATTTGGGAAGCTTTGGTAGTATTATGATCGTTTTTTTGCTGCACTGCCTAGCAAGCCGGCCTAGAAGATGCATTTTTGTTCACTGACTGACACATTTTGTTGCAATTTGCATGCATGAGGAGTGTAGCTAGTCAGTAGGTGGCTGTAATGCACCCTAAGTTGGCCTGCCAACCAACACTGTCAATAGAAGAAGAAAACAACAGCAGAGAAGAAAAAAAGGAACATAGCCAGAGAACTGAGAACTTGTAGAGAGGAGAACTACCACTCTGCAATGTCTTCCGGTTTTCTCAGGCAAATTCCAAAATGAATGAGTTGATATGGAGCACTTGAGCAAGATCATAGTTTATAAATGCTTAAGCATTTTTAATGTAAAGGAATGTAGTCATTTCCTGAACATTTAAACTCAAGTTACTGGAGTTTACAACAGCACCTCATGTAAATCCATGACGTCTGTGAGTGCAATCAGCATGCTCTAGCTTTCCGCCTTCTGCTGCCCAAAATCTGTTTGCTGTAGAAAAAAGGAAATATATAGGTAGGATTTTTTTTTTTTTGTGAAATACATCCTTCTACTTTCTAAAATCAAAGAAAAGTTCTGGGCAAGTGATTAGAAACTATTTTAACTGTTCGTTTTTAGCCGTTGAGCTCCATTTACTCCCATTCATTGAGGACCCACTCGGGGGTGCCCTCTTCTGTTTAGTAATGGTGTTTTTGATACAACGGGGAGAATAGGAAGTGGCCAGGATTCTCATAAACTGGCCCTTGACATAACTAACATTAGTGGAAGCAGTGTAGCTGGGGTAGCTGCAGAGTGAAGAGACAGTGATAAGTTAGCTAAGTGCCACAGCTTTAGCTTACCTAACGCTGTGTGGCATGAGAAGCCAGCCACCAAGCCAAGGACCATTAATGTAGGTGTGTGTCTTTGATTGAAATATTATGCTGTGGGTTGCCACGAGCTGACAAAGTTTAGCGCAAGCTGGCGAGCTCTTTTTCGACCGATTGAGCATGTTAAATTGGTAGTATCTGCGGATGAGGTTGAGATTGTAAAAACACACATGCTACATTATTTAAAACAGTAAGGCTGACCCTACAAGCATGAGGTGTGGGTTCTGTGGGGTGTCACTGACCAACTGTGTCCCCCTCACTTTTAAAATTATTAAAATTACTAGTTATTTACTAAAAGTTGGACGAGAGGGCGTGTGACCTGGCAGTCTGGCAAAACTAGGCTTGCCTTGTATTGTTTACTGACAAAATGGAATAGTAATTTCTTTCCATAAAATAAGCATTATTAAGATTTGAAACTCTACCTTTGAATCAATTTGGTGGAATGACCCATGTAGGGATGGCGGAAAATTGTATGGTACAAATTGGTTTTCAGTTGTTTTGGTACATAAAACCACACAAATGCCATAAATGGACCAAAGGGACAAAAAACAATATACAGGATGAATATAGGACATGGGCCCTTAAAAAGAAGTCTCTGTTACTACTGAAACATTTTCAAGAAAAATGCAATCTGCTGCAATTCCAGTATTTCCAACCATTGTTTGCATATGCATATAAATGAGGGAAACTTGCACTTTTCTATGTATATGGCACATGAGCTGTGAGTTTAGTCTTAAACATCAGTTTCACGCATGCATGCTTCTTTAGGCAGATGCTGTCAGTATCTCATCCTTTAACTGACTTGTTACTGGTATTTTTTCTTTTTTTCGCTAAATGACACAAAATGAAACACTAGCAAAATTGCTTACTGCCCCAAAGTACAATTTCTGATAAAAGAAAACCACTGCAGCATCTTTTTTGACCAAGTTCACCGTCAAAACAATTTGAGCAGAATGACATCCTAGGCATTGTGTAACACGAAATCTTTCCTTCTGTACCAAATTTTCCAAATACGTCTGTCCTCATTCTATTTCAGCGCTTTTTCAGGTCATGTACCAACACAGATTTTTTTGCTGCTTATATTTCTCCATAAGTTATCCTGAGTCGATTCAGCACAGAACGTCGAGCTGTTATGCAAACTGTCACACTGTTTCACCATCAACGTCCTCCTCCAGCATTCATCACAGATTGAGATGTCATTTTTGTCTCAGAAAGAAAAGCAACATCATACTGCTTTTAGAGACTCTTGATGTATTACAGGTTTTATATTCCGGGATCACGATATATAGAACGTTAATCACTACAATATCACAGAGGGCTGCATGCAAATGAGCCATCCCCTCAATCACGAAATTGCTTATGTACTGTGAGACTTCCTATGTGACACACCAAATGTATACATTTGATCACAGTATCGTAGGCCTGTCTTTAACTATGCCACATCGACAGTTCACATTAAGGCATGTCACAATGACAAACACTGCAAGAGTGTATTTTCTAAGTGCTTCTAAAGGTGTGTTGCTCCCAACACAGCAAAAAATAGACTAGAAGCTCACGTGCGCGATACACGTTACACAAGTGACAATGATTAACATTCTCTGGAAGCAGCATGGTGGCCCATTTTGATTTAAAATACATTTCACAAACAGTATCATGGTCAGTTATGTTGTTGATGATGTGTTCACCACTGTGGTCAGTATTCTACCACTGTGTGCACAGCAGTCCTGTTTAAAAGAGCAACAGCAGAAATGCAGCAGTGATATGTCATCCACAAATGAGTTGGCTCTTTGAGCTGGCTCTTGTAGGTGAATTTTGGGAGCTGACTCACACTGAAGAATGAATTCATTTTGCAAATTAAGACAAGACAATAGGGTAGATGTTGTTGCTGAAAACCAGAAAACCAGAGGACCTTCTACTAGATTAGACTACTATATTATATATATATATATATATATATATCCATCCATCCATCCATTTTCTAAGCCGCTTCTCCGTCAGGGTCGCGGGGGGTGCTGGAGCCTATCCCAGCAGTCATCGGGCGGAAGGCAGGATACACCCTAGATGGGTTTTATATATATATATATATATATATAATGATAAAACAAATACATGCAGTGCAAAACATTTTTATTTTTAATTTACTGTAAAAAATCAAATATACTGATGATAATGATATAGAGATATTACACTAACAACAACAATCAGTATATTATATATTTATATATTTACAGACATAGAGAGAGAGAATGAGAGATGTTACTAGTTCTACTAGATCTCCCTGGAACATAGCAGCCTGGCGCCCTTATTACCCCCAGATCTTTGGTGGATTCCTTCTTTTATGTCTTGATAACCAGTTGAAGATTAGCTTCCATTTTGCCCGTCTGCCTATTTTGTAATTGCTGCCTCTCAATATTCATCCAGTAAACCATATCTTAGCAAAATCTCACATTAACGTTTTTGTTTAAATGACAAACATTATGCAAGTTTTGCCAGTTGATGAAAACTTAGTCAAAGGTTAGACTGAGCATTTAAAGGTAGATAATGTCGCTATCTTGTTTGGGAACTCAAAGAGTCCGATCTAATTGGTGAGCAAAGAGCAAGAATGCCATCACTAAAATGCAGCTGCACCCATTGACAATGTCTTCTTTTGTGCCATAGCTTTCCAATAAGCCAAACCCAGTTGCTGATCATTAAGGATCAAACCCATTTGCTGATCTGCAATGAGCAGGCTTATCAAGATCTTCAGTCTAAGAGTACTGAAGGTACTACAGGGTCAATGTGCTTGTGTTATCTGTAGAATTACATTGCTTATTGATTTAGGAAATAATTAGCAACTTACTTCATGGACTTGTCCAAGATCAGATCAGTATTAATAAGGCTCTGTAAATATCACAAGGGTCCACAACCTGGAACTAGACGTCCACAAACACATTTAGGTGAAGGGGTGGGTAATGTGCTGTTATCACTATTGCGATAAATTGTGACTTTTCTCATAGGAATCATCAGTATTGTATGCATAAAAAAACAGATTTAAACCAATTATAACAAGTGTGTTAACATCAAGAACCAGTAACTGCATAAACTATACACAAACAAGGAGCCTTTTGAAACGTAAGCCCATTATTCCTTTATTTTATTCATTTTTAAACAAATGTTTAGTTTTGTTATCCAGCTCCTTCTTGAGTGATTTCAAAATGCAAAAAAAAAACACACCATTTTTAAATATGGTCTATTGTTGTGATGGTGCGTTCTGTCCATTCTAACTTGCTTGCGAGTCTAAATATCATAAAACATATTGTGTATGGTGAACACTTCACAATGAAGGCATTGTTATCTGGTGTTTTTGCCATACTTCCCACTCTTACTTAGGACCTGAAAAATGCAGCAAAGCGAAAGCCTGCCGCAAGTCTGCTTTCTATCATGGCTCTCAGCCCGCAGCTAGCAATGCAGAGATCTTTCATTGTTTCTTTGTCTCTCCATCCATTGCGCTTAGACTCTCTTTCCATCTCTGGCCATTGTGCTCGGACCCTTTGGCATGATTCATCTCGTTCAGAAGCGCCAGTACTAAGCAGGGGGTCGGGGAAAAACGACAGAGGAAGGGCTGATAGCAGGATTTTGAGAAGGAGGAGTAACATTATTCCGACTGTGTGGGAGACGGCCTGGAACGGGCTTTCGCATCTAACGGCGTAGTATGCCACCTTCCGAAGCCAAAACAGTTTGCGGCAGTAGATTGGTGTTATAAGAGCACGCTGAGGATCAAACAACGCTCTGTCTGTGCTCGGAATAGTCCATTTCTCACAATACACATTTGTCTAGTGTCTAATAGGGGTGCAGGAAAAGCTCGGTTCTGAATCGATTCACAATGTCGAAGAGCGATTTTCTAAATATTTGATTTAAAGCGTAACGTTGACAGAACGCAAAGGGCGGAACTTGGTAGTGGGTACGCGCACCACCCGGACAGTCTGGCTACACAAAAACACAACCGGAGGAGAGAGAAATCCGACCGGCTCCCTCTGCGGTAAAAAAGCCCGGTTAGATCAGGAGACACAACCCAAATGTCTACAAGTTAAACCACCTTGGGAGCCACAACATTTAATGCCCAGCATGTCTCAGTGTGTGTTAATGTCCTAAGTTAGTATAGCCTAATATATATATATATATACATACTTTTTTCTGCTTTAAAGTTTTAGCTCTCAACATTCGAGTGATTTACGAAGTTGAAGGTCTTCAGCTTCTCGTTCGAATGTTCCAGTTCCACCTTAAATTCTGCCGAAGGCACCGAATGTAACTGCTGCACCATTTAAGGTGGAACGGGAACATTCGAAAGAGAAGCGACTTCATCTTTGCACATTTATAGAGAGACACAGTCTCTCGTTGCAGATTTAAGGTACCAGAAAACCAACTGCGCTGCTTTTAAGTGCGAATAAGTCCAATTCGTCTCTAAATGTTCGCTACTAGCCTGCCGAGACTTCGTTGCTATGCGACCTACAGTCCGCTCGTCAGTACTCAGTCGTTGAGAACCAGGGCTTTCGCGCTGTGCTGCACACTTTAGAGCCGAGATTCAGCGCCTGGTCTCGAAAATATTTTACTGACACCCCCAATGTCTACAACGAGACCAAAACCGAGGTTATATAACCACTAAAGAAAACGGGCCGGACGGCTGCAACACGCTGCGTGGACACCCGTTACCACAGGATCTTATGTCACCCTACCACCGCATTTTATTGCAGATGAGTGGCAGCAGCGTTTAATGTGCTCCAATCAACAGCAGTAAAGGAGAGCCTTCCAGTTGATTTATTAATGAAAGATATTGACAGTAAATGCTTTATGGATCATTACAAATATTTTGCTTTAAATCTACCAAGAAGGTGAAAAAAAGATGCATCGATAATCCTTTTATAATCGCACCCCAGCCCTTTGAATCGTAATCGAATCGTGAGGTGCCTAAAGGTTCCCACCCCTACTGTCTAGTGTGACTGCTGATGTAGGGACAGCCAGGCTATGGTGTCATTAGAGTAAACATAATGAAAAGACAAGAAAATGATCCAAGATCAGCACTGCTGTTGTGCAAACTTTGATACAATGCATCCCTATTTAGGATATCTTGGAAGTGGCTGATATTAAGGCTGCAGTAAAACACATGTATGTACTAATGAGTCTCACTTGCAGCTTCAAACAATACATTCAACAGCCTGGAGTAAATAAACTAACAGGTAATGGCTTCATGAAATAACTGAAATTTTGGGGGGGGGATTGTGTGTATATATATATATATATATATATATATATATATATATATATATATATATATATATATATATGTGTGTATATATATATATATATATATATATATATGTATATATATATATTGACATAAATTGACCACCTCCCTCTATCAGACAGTCTCCCCTCTTATTCGTACTGTGCATTTAATGTAATAAAAGTTTAAACAAGCAATCCTACAATGGGGGCAATTCCTGTTACCGAAAAATAAAAACATAAGCATGTTTTTTCCCCACTTTATGTGAGATGAAAGGCTAGCATAGAAGCTTGTTATGAACATATTTGCTGACCATTAACATATTAGTGCATGGCTAGCGTCTTCATTTGTGGGAAATGTATGCTCCTGTAACTGGTGTATTAGCTCAAGGCTCCCATATTTGATAATGCTTGGCATATACGATCATGACTAGGGTATTCATTGATGATAAGGAACCTAGGGCACATTTCTGGATACGCATTACTGCTGTACTGATGTGACTACACTATATTGTACTATCAGGTTTGTGAACTGTTAAACCTAATGATGGGATTAACACAGGAGTACATCTATCAGCTGGCACTGAACCCAGAATATCTTCAACGAGAGGTGGGCAATATTCATGCATTCATTTATACACTTATAGACACACAATATTTACACACACACACACACACACACACACACACACACACACACACACACACACACACACACACACACACACACACACACACAGACTCCAAATCACTACTAAATGCCCCCCCTGGGGGTTAATATTGCCCACTTTTATCTTCAGCGGTAGCCAAGCTATCAGGGCACAGAGTTCCAGTGAGGGAAAAATCATCACATTTACATGAAGATAAAAAGTCAAGCCACATAGATCTGAGTGTTGTGTATGTTTTCCTATATTTGGGAGCTAATCTTGGAGAGAATGTAGGTCAGAGATCATCACATTAACTTTGTGAGGCTGGATACAGTGCACCCCCGAGAGAGAGAGAGAAAGAAATAGATATGAGCGGAAGAAAGAAGACAGAGAAAGAAGTTAAACAAAAGCCTAGATAGAGTAAGAAAGTGGCAGAAAGAGTAAAAAATAAAGAGGGGGGAGAGAGAGACAAGAGAAAAGACAGATGAGGCAGAAGGAGACACAGAAAGAGAATGAAGTGGGAGAGAGGACAAGAAAAAGTGAATGTGACATGGAGAGCAGGGGCAAGAGAGAGAGAGCAGTAAATAGAGTAGAGAGGGAGAAAGGCAGGACAAAAAGAAAGGTAGACAAAAACAAAGAAAGTGGGAGAGAGAAAAAGTATAAAAGGAGAGATACATGAGAAAAAAGACATGAAGAAGGAGGAGATACAGAAAGAGATGGGAGAGTGAATGAAAGGGGAGAGCGTATAGGAAAAGAGAGTGAGTGTGACAGTGAGAGCAGGGAGGAGAGAGAGAGAGAGGAGAGCGAGCTAATCTGAGTTGGATTGTATGATGATATTATTCAGATATGTATAATAGCCTCTCAGGCTGGATCACAGTGAGAGGCAAAGAACCCGTCCAATATCAGTGACCCCTTTCGAGAAGAGTTGTGTGTGTGTGTGTGTGTGTGTGAGAGAGTGAGAGAGAGAGAGAGAGAGAGACAGAGAGAGAGAGCGAGTGGGAGACAGAAAGAGAGAGACAGGGGGAGACAGAGAGAGTGGGAGCTTCTTGAATTTGCATACAATTATCTCTCTTTGTGCATTATGCAGTGAGAGCATCTACCAACTCTCCCTCGCTCCTTCTCTTTCCTCCCTCTATTTCCCCCCCCCCTCACCTTCACACACCCTTCTCCTTCCCTTTACTTCCCTCTCTCTTTTTCACCCTCTCTCCTGCTCTTTCTCTTCCTCTCCTTTTCTTTCCACCTCTCTCCCTCTTCCAGGTCCCCTCCTGCTCTAGTTTTTACCCTTCTGTTCCTTTTTCTCTTTCTTTTCTTTTCCTTTTCTCTCCTGCTCCCTTAACTTTATTCTCCTTCTTTCTCTCTCTGATTATATGTGTGTATAAGGCTCTCCTCTGCCTGCAGATGTTTTAGGCTTTGGACCCAAAGATATTTGGCCTGGAGTCTCTCTCTCTGTCTCTGTCTCTCTCTCTCTCTCTCTCTCTCTCTCTCTCTCTCTCTCTCTCTCTCTCTCTCTCTCTCTCTCTCACACACACACACACACACACACACACACACACACACACACACACACACACACACACACACACTCGTATGCCTCCAGTCTCTGCTGTTCCACTTAATCAGTTCCACTGCCTGAAGTGGCGTAGCCTGATCTGCGAGCAGGAACACATTTAGCATGACGAGATCTCTGCCATTCCTCTTTCTTTCTCCCCTTCTCTCTATCTCACTCCATATATTTTCTTTTTTCCAGCCCAAAAGGTTACAGCTATCTTCCTGCAAATCCTAAGGCTTTAGTAAAAGCAGCAAATAACATCTAACTAAGTGGAGGAGCTGCTGATAAATATCTGGAGCAGAAGTGCTATTGATAATCATTCATGCTCTTATAGATGCGCAGTAATTACACACACCAAATCACCACTAAGTGCCCCCCTGAGGGGGTATCCGTATCCTCGATATGGCATTTACAATACTGTGGTGCTTCTGTATGACTGTGAAAAAACTTTGATGAGAAGACAATTACAATGTACTGCTGGACAATATACCGTCAGCAGTAGTGATGCACTGGTAGATACCGGTTTGCTATTGGCACTGATACTGACCTTTTTAACATGACCGATCCACTTTCAACAGCTTTCCTCAGTCATGGAAACTAATAAACCTTCTGGACCAATATCATTCATAATTTTGTATAATCCTAAAAAGAACTGTGGTGCAGTAATTGTCTACTGTATACTCTGTATTTTGGTACTATGAATCACAAATGCCTTAACAGAGCAGCTGTATCAGTGTCTTAATAATGCCTGATACCCTGAGTTAAGATATTAGCGTAATAATCTCACTGCCACACTGTGATATTCATTTTCACGTCACTCAAACTGATTAGTAACAAGCGCTAATATCAGTGATAACATTCTAGTTCATAAAACAGCAGACCCCCTGTTGTCTAAGAGTTTATTTTTAATCTTTTACAGTATGTTTTGTGCTCTTTGCACATGGCATTCACAACCTGACAGAGTACTTCATTTGCTGAGTGCTTCAGATTATTTTGGGAAAAGAAATCTGTAGAAAATATGCAATTACAACTAAAACAATAGGTTTAAATTCTGGAAATGTGGTTTCTCTTTGGTTTACATTTACACTGCTGTATGAGGTTCCTTTTGGCCTAGATTTAAGAGAAGAAAACAAGCTATATCAGGTTTGAAAGACATAAGATAGCAAACTAATGCAGATTTTCACACCATCTAATACCATGATACTGAAATATATTTGGAAAAGCTTCAGACAGAGATTAAGAAACACCACCCAGCACTACTACAGCTCTGTTTTAATAGGCAGTTAGCAACCCACCCAATGGACCAAAATGTCCAGTGTTTCTCTAGACCATGTGACAGAATAGGAAATATAGGTATATATAGATGGGCTTTGCTGCACAGCTAATTGACTATTATTATATAACAAAAGGGAATTAATTGCATGGCCTCCTGGGACTTCATTGGACTTACTAACCGACAATTAGACCAAATCTCGCTGACAAGCAGTCTTTCACCATAGGCAGAGGGAAAAGGGGGAAAGTGGCTTTCAAAGAAGTATAAACAGAGCTATTACTTTTTCATAGAATCTGCTGTGCGCAAGTTTCTGAGTAAAGATCGACATTTGTGCTTTGTCTATCTAGAGAAAGTATCTTTGCTAGTTACCAATAGGTTAGAGAGAAGGACAGTCCCGAGCTCAGATACTGCTAGAAACAAAAGTCACTGTTGATACCCAGAGAAAAGAAACAGTTGAACACAGAACTCTGTGCAATACAATACAATACCATATATAAGTGCAGCACAAAATAATGCAATCAATACGTAATTCAGTGCTCATTTAAGTGCTATATAAAGAGATGAGTCTTCAGTCTGCGTTTGAAGACAGCAAGAGACTCTGCTGTACGGACAGCCTGTGAGAGTTCATTCCACCACCTGGGTGCCAGTACGGAGAACATTGTGGTACAGTTTGAGATTTCACAATTGCCGTCAAGTAGGTAGGAGCTGGTCCATTTTCGGCTTTGTAGGCAAGTATCAAGGTTTTAAATCTGATGCGTGCAGCTACAGGAAGCCAGTGAAGGAAGCACAGCAGTGGGGTGATGTGGCTGAACTTGAGGAAGAAAGCAAACAATTGTGTGTGGGTACATGCAATTTATCAGTTGTGCACTATCCTTACTGAGCTGGATTGTACAGCTCTGGCTGCAAGGCTGTTCTTATAGATCTTTAGAGTGACCTTTGTGTGAGCTACCACAGATCTTTCAAACTAGATTGTACAGCTCTCGATGTGAGCTGGTATAAAAGATCTTACAGACTTATACACCTCTGAATGTGAGCCGTTCTTATAGATCTTTAGATTGGACTGTACAGTTCCAGGATTTGAGCTGGTCTTTCCTACACTTCTGCCTAGTTGGATTATACCAAGCTAGAGGTGAGCTGTTCTTGTGAATCTGTAGAGCTGGTATGTATACTTCTGGATGTGACCTGTTGCAGACATTCAAGGTTAGACTCTACAGCTCTGGATGTATGTTCTTGATTATTGAGCTGTGTTCCTGACTGTCCTATGAAGACTCTTTCTTAGTAGCACACAACGAGGCTGTGTGGTGACGTCACCAGTGCAGCGGGAAATGTGTAAGGGAACTGGAGTGGAGATGTTCTTATGTAGTATGATAAACTGTATATATACAAATACTTCTAAATAAAATAAGATCTATGGATGACATATGATACATGGTTGAATGCTTTAATTAATCGGTCATTATACACTTTATAAGGTAACGAAGATGGATTTAAGTACATGAACAATTTACATTTTTAAACAAACTCTGCTCCTACAGCTTTGTTTGCCACCATTTGTGTGTTTTTTTTTCTTCACGTTGTTCGTACGCAGAGAACTGTGGGTAACTGAAGGCCTGGAAGGATACATCTGATGCGTCCTTGAAATCACTCCAAATGTAGGCTGCATTTTTTTAGGCTGTATACAAAGGGTCCTTCACTTTGGAACCGCCTGCTATGCTGTAGCGGCCAAGAAATGCAGCCTATCCTCAGCTGCAGCCTAGTCTTTGGAATGCAGCTTTCGTCATCATTACCATAACCATAACATAAGCCCTAGTCAGACCATTTCCTAATGCCTGGTGCACGGTTATGTCAAACTATGTTTCCTCTAAATCATAATATCAGAAACATTGGCCATGGGTTTTCTTCTCATTGAAATCTATGGCAAGAGATGGGTTTCTGACAGATATGAAAAAATAGCAGAAATAATAAAAAAAAGACAGTCAAAAGACGTAACTGCACAGTAGGTCCTGCAATGCACTGTTATATTGTGTCAAAGTCATTTCTGAGGTCATGCCAGTTTTTTGCTAATCTAGGCATCCTTCTCTAACAAACAGCAACTATTTCAGGTTAAAACCAGCCGGCTCTCCCCTGACTGACCTCTGTGGTGCTGGAGAAAACTATTCTTTCACTGCCTGATGGAGACAAACACACACGCGCGCGCACATTGCAATTGCTCTGGAGACAGAGGGAGCAAATGCGAAAGGCAATCCAAATGAAATTGGCTGCAGTAAATGACACTCGATTACCATCTTAAATATACTGTCAAAAAGCAATTTGCGTCGCGCATGCCAGAGGCCTAGAATTTGCACCTTATTAGGGAGCCTGGACTATCATTAGGATCTCATTCTTTCCGATTTCCTCCCTTCTCTCTCTCTCTCTTTCTCTCTCTCTCTCTCTCTCTCTCTCTCCCTCTCTCTCTTTCTATCTCTCTCCCCATGTCTCTGTCCCTCTAATTCAGCCCCCTGGTAAGGGGCAGTCATTTTAAAGCCAACTGATTGCGAGCGAGGTTGAGGAAAAGAGAGAGAACAAGAGGGAGACGTGGTGCATCAGTAGGGAATTTATTTTTGTCTACAAACAGATTTATACTTTGATGGAATGATGAACAACCAGCCCATCACAGGAAGAGAGCGAGAAAGAGAACAATGAGTGAGACAGAGAGAAAGCGAGAAATAGAGACCTCCTTCGCTTTGCCTTTAAAGGCATAGAGACTACATATAACAAGACCGTAATTACTACTTAAAAGTGCTGGTAACAATATGATGTCTATGAAAAGTCACCATAACACAATGCCTCAGGCTCTGGAGCAGCATAGCATTGACTATATGACTGGTTTAAATCTATTTTTACTCAAAGTTCAATGAACTGGGTGACAAATATACCATAGTTGTAGCATATGAATGCATTCTTTCAATAGATTGGACATAAATGGGTGTTAAAAAGTCCAAGGCTGGCGCTTTGTTTGTCCTCAAGAGCCATATAAATCCAAAAATATACTGCATATGAAAACTATAGTGTGCAGGTGATCATTCAGAAAAGGGGAAAAAATGCTATAAAGTGAAGAGCAATTGTTCCCCTGGTGGCGGCCTTCCATCGACCTCCAATTACGATAAACATGTAGAGAGAATGTGATCATTAAATAGGGCTAAAAAGGGCTTACAGGTGAGGAATGTGTTTAATTTTCACCAGCTCCAGTGCACAGCAGCTATGGCCAGAGCACTACTGTTATATCATCTTTTCAAGCACTGTGGTTGTCACAAGACCTTAGCGACCTAAATAAGATGTCACAAAAACCAGGTTGCAGCCTGATTCTCTTCTATAAGACTGATATATCCACCTATTCAGCCCATAGTAGTTAGCTCTGCCCATATACAGTGATGTTATACAGTGTATTTTCAGGCTAGATTGCTTTCACAATACAGGGCATAGCATGACAACAAAGCTTATTTGCATATATCAAATCATAAAGACAGTGACAAAAACAGCCTGTTTAATTCTAAAGGATGATTACAGGATAAAAAAATGGTAATGTAAGCAGGAATTATGGCTGTTTTGGTAAATAAATCCAAACAGACAACATACAAGAAAAAAACACACCAGGTAGAATATGGACCCTTTAGGATTTATATACAGCATTAGCTTGATATCTTTAGTTATTTTAGCTAAGCTAGTTAGCAACATACCATTAGGGCAGTCATAAAAAGTGCGATGTAGGTTCATGAAATGTTCAGTGATTATATCTGAAAATGACTGGCAAATACCCCGGGAAGATCACTACAAACATTCAAATTATAGTGTTAGATTGGACTGTGAGCTGTTAAAGACAATATCAATGAGTGCTCAGAAGCCTTTTGCCCACCAAGGTTGTTAAAATACTGTTCGGACCACTGATCCAGCATGACTGCAATCCTTGTATTCTTACACATCACTGAGCGAGAACGCAAAAGATGCAACCGCAGTGATGTCATGGAAATACACAGTACAATTGCCAACCTGCTGAGCAACAGACTGTGGAGATTATTCAATATACATACACACACACACACACATACACACACACACACACACATTAGGGCTAAACGAGATGAACATAATACTAGCTAAATACTGCAACCTTGCAATATGCTAAAACCACATTAGTGAATCAGTGAAACACGGTTAAATGTCTATTATTCTGACTAAAATTATTTACTTTCTTTGAACTAAATGAACATCGTGACCCATCAAGGCACCCACTTCCACTCCTCTGGAACTGTGATTGGTCAGGATGCTCACAGCATGCAGTAAAATATACAAATATTATATTGTGCAGCCGTAGTTTGTGCCATCATTCAATAGTACAATTCCTGGTCACAGTTTGTACAGTAGAATATATAATTGCATTAATATTTGTTTGTTAAATATAGGGCACAGAGGAAGCCTGCTTCAAGACCCAAACCATGTCCACAAATGAGCACTTGTTTTCCTTCTGTTTTAATTAGGCCACATTACAGTTCAAACAAACTCAAGCAAATCCCCCAGTATCACAATCAAAAGTCTCTTTTGTTCTGCATTTAATTATTTTAAAATAAACTTAGACGTTCTTTATAAAGTACCAAAAACAAGTCTGAAACACTTACTCACCACTGAAATAACAGTAACGTTAATAAACAATAACATCCGCCAGTAACATTGGAATTATCTATTCATTTTGAATGCGGACTTCCACTGTAAATCGCTTTCGAGCGTTGATTCCTTTTACTCGTGACCTTCTTGTCACTATGTTACTATAATGATATTCTACTATAATGATCTTATCTGGGCTTTGAAATAGTAGAACTTATCCCAGATCAGTCTTAATAAGGCAAATGTGATCCTCCACCTGTGGTAAAGTGCTAAATTACAAATAGATTGCAGCAGCCACATACACACAGACAGTGATACCTTGTGGGTAAGAGCACAGGCGCCAGTCAATACTGTAATTTGATCACTGACTGGTTGATTCAACATCATGCTGAATGGCATACTGGGACATGAAGTCCGACTGAGAAGTGCAAAATGAAATTTGAGTTTTCACAAGTAGATTCACAAGTCAGCGTCACTGTCTGCAAACACAGAGCTTTGAGTCCATTTCTCAAGGTCCCAATAATAAGATATAATCTAATAATAAGAAAGATTGAAAAGAAGAAGAGAAAAAAAAGAAGAAATGTTAAGAAATAACAATAGCAATGTTCTAGTTCAATTTTATGACTTCTAATATTACTTCATTATTATTAGAAGGTACCTTGCTCAAAATGCTCAACACAAACACAAACAAAACATAGAAAAAACAGAAATTTCATTTACAGTGCAAATGTAGGCAAAGTAAGACCTTAAAATACAAAAAAGAAATTCTATTCTAGTAGCTACCTATTCGTTATTGCATGAATGTTAGACTACATGTAACTTGTGACTTTTGCTTCACATTGCACTGTGTTTTCAAAATGTGATTTCAAGCTCAGTTTTTTTTTACAGATCAAGGTAAAATATCGATAAATGATCAGATCAGATCACTTTAAAATAATTTTTTCCCTCCTATATTCAATCCACCGTTTTCCAGTGGTTTCAACTCTAATGTCTGACATTAAGAGACAGAAAAACTCTAGGATACTAAACCTGGCCTGATAGTTGGCTAGTCACTCACTGTAACCAGTAGCTCTAGACATCTACTGCTGAAGCCATGTGACAAACAAAAGGGCAACTGGAATTTGTCAGATTAAAAACCTATCCTATAGCAACAGTGATAAGAGTCTCCTTGGTGTACATCATATGTCACTAAACCCATCTCTTCCCAGATAGGGACTCTTCTCTGATGCCTACACTCCATAAGGGAATAGGATGTGATTTGGAGCGTGACCTTGTGCTTTGTGACACTGATGTTAAATTGACTTCTCTTGAGTCTCCTTGGATCTGTTAGTGGGCCTGGGTGTCTCTCTCTCTCGCTTTCTCTCTTCACCTCTTATTCTCTCTCTGTCTCTCTCTCTCTCTATCTCTCTCTTATACATGTAGCTCATCACTTTGTTCTCTGCTCATGTCTGTCTTTCTCACTCCAGCACTTTCTCTTTGGACCGGATTCCCCCTAGATAAACCCTTATCTCTAGGCCACACTGCACCTGCCATTACTGTCCTATTCATTCCCTGCAGGGCTGTGGATCTAAGCCCTGTTTTGTGATGTCTTTCGTAATGCTTATGGTTAGGATAAGAGCATAAGGAGGCTGACTCTAGAGTTCTACCCAGAGAGAATCCATTCGCATGGCTTTCAATGGTGACTAAAAGCACTCATCTGGGTTTCACCAAAAAGCCTGATTTTGTTAATCTAGTAAGGAGCTGCTATGGGCTGGGCAATAGTACAATGCAAGTGGATGTCAGTGATGTTCTATAATGACACTTTGACAGCCAAGGACTGACAATAAGAATAACTGGGATTGAGAAGTGATCAGAACGGATTGAAAACTAGATTCGGCCTACCAGACTAAGCCTACTTCAAGATTAAAGAGACAGACAAATAATAATAAAAATAATAATAACTACATTTAAAATGTATAAGTTATGTTTCTTACATTAACACGCCACAGAAAACAAAGATAGCTACAATTTCTCAATGAGATGTCTGCCAACATTCTGTAAGATTATCTGTGTCTGTTGCATTTTCCATGCAGCCTAAGTAACACTGTGAAAACATAATACTTCATGTTTGTCTCTGTGGCTTTCTATGAGACGGTGCTGACTTGGCTAGCAGTGTGATCAGTAATCCGGATTTAACAATAAAATATCATAACAGATGGACATCACCCAATGATCAAGCTAATGATGCACTTTTTGCCCTGTTCCAATTTATTACATAATTACAATCCTTTCCATATGATATTTTAAACATTGTCACTCTGTTACCTTGGAGTTACCTTACAGTAAATACAATCTTCTAACATACCAGACCTGAACAGCCACTGCAACATTATACGTTCTGCGCAGCACACTCAGCATATAGCAGTGAAACTCTGTGTGTGTGTTTTGCAGCATTACACTGAGGTTTAGCCTCAAGCCTTCTATCGGTATGCCTCAGTGCCTGTGCGTTCATAGCATGTGTATGTACATTACCCTTGTTACATTTCTGCATCTAAGCATGTGTGCAGTTCATGCTTATTTATGCCAAAAGGTTTGTCTCTGGGCGCATTTGCCTGAATGTGGTTTTGCACATGTGTGCATGACAGTCCTTGACTTTGTGTGTTTATTTACAGATTTCCTCATGCACTGGGGAGGATGCAAGCAGTTTAGCTCCACTGTCAGACAGGTCGTTAGGCTAAAGGCTAACAGCTTTACCATAGGGGATACAGACAGTGCGCTTTCGGACAATTCTGTAGCTTTGAGCAGAGAATTTAACCTCCCATGCCCTTTATGCTAATCAAACAAGAGTTAGCAGCTACATTTTACAGCAATATTCTGCCCAAAGCCTTTAACACTAAAATCTCACACTGAAATGAATCTCTGGCAGAATGGTGCAATTGGAATTCATGAAGTAATGCAACTAGCCAAAATGACTCATTGAAGCTTAATCGGTCTCATCACCAGTGCCTGATGGATATTTTATATGCTTTTCATTGCCATGTAGTGTTCTTATACATTTTTAATTATGTCAGTTTTGGAATATTTGAAAGGTGCATAATTTGTTTAGTTTAGTCCAATTTACTCAATCATCTCAAAATAAGTGGTATGTTAGTGTTACTGTTAAAAAACAGCGATAGCCCTAACTCTCACATCACCAAATAATAACTAATAACTGATTGCGTTCAGATGGTCATCAGCAACTGCTAAAATGTTTCACATGAACAATAAATATATACGCTAAAGCAATAAGCATTGAGAGACTGTGGGTTACTGCGATTTTATCACAGGAAGGGTGTTCTTAGGCATGACTGGAAGCACTTTTATAAAAAACGGTGGCTGATAAAATACACAACTTTCAGGAAACAATTATTGTTAATAATAATGGACATAAACAAGTATTGCCATGCAACCATGGACCACTGAATTAGGAGAATGTTACATTTTAAAATTTTATCATATGTTCATTCTTATATGACAAGACACTGTTTAATGCAACACATTTGCTTTATAAATACTTTTTGGTCACCATATTACCCCCCCCCCCCCCCTTCTCATTGTGGAGCTGTACTGGAAATGGTTCCCTGCTCCCTACATAGTGCACAACATAGGACATTCAAATACTGGATAAATACTTGATAAATGATGCATCTGGCTGAAGAGGCTAGAATTTCTAAACTTCCCGTGCTTGCACACTATTTAGGGAATCATTTGGGATTCAGGGTTGTTTTGACGTGACTTCTGACTGAAACACGAACATTTGAAGCGCGTAATTCAAGTTACTTTTTTCAGACTTTTATATTGATGTTTTACAGTTAATCATACTGTAAGTACTTCAAGTCTGTGATATTAATGATGGAGTTGTTTAGGCTGTTGGCTACCTTTTAGCCTGCTAGCTACCTGACCAGCCTAGGTCTAGTTAAGAACATAAGTCACCAGCCCCTCAGTTTAAAAAAAAAGGGGGTTCTTACTTCATCAATGTATTTGGTGGTCCATTCAAGCAGCATAAGGATAAAAGATAATTTAATTAATAGCACAGATTTGATTTTTTTTTGTCCCATGGCACAGTAATACACAGTTGAATTGTTGTGAGGTGGTTGCAGGCTCAGCCAATCAGATGTTAGGATTGAAACTATCCATCTTATTATTCTCCTCTATATATAGGTAGGCTTTACATTACATTCATTGTTTATTGGTGTGCTATGATGGGGCAAAATTCGTAACATGGAACTTGCACGAGTAGCCATTTGAGTGCAACTTGTGGTAAACTAATTTACAAGTTTAATCTTGGTCGTGCAGACCAAAACCAAATGCAAAACTATTAAGATGTTACAGAAATGGCTGTCCAGGAAACAGGCTTGCTGGCCAAACTTACAAGAACTGCTATAAAATCATACTTTGTGTTAATTTGATAAAAGTCAAGGTGAAATGAAAGAAACTGCAAGGTTATGAACTTATTAAATACTTAGTGACTGAAAATGACAGTTCCTATTGTTCAGATAATCCTTAGGTGCTTGGTGACAATGTGGGAGATATCTGACTGTTGAATTAAACATCCTCCCTGACTGATAGGAGGAAAAAAAAGAAAAAGACAGAGAATAAAACAATGTTTTGTGTTTGTGCTCATGGATTCTTCTGTGTACTATTTATTTTTGAATCAGAAGCACCAGTGCTCCTTGGCTTGCTTACTGCAAAACCCTGTTTATGAACAGTCCAAACACACCAGCGCAACACCGATGTCTATGACAGGTGTGGGCTTTCCTTGAACCATTGTTTACAGAACACTGCCAAACAACAACTAGATATGTTATCAAAGACATTCTACTGTATCTCTATTATACAAACTATTTAAACAAGAACACACTGCCTAATATGGACTATGACAACAACTCATACTTGGAACTAAAACCAAATTGGTATTACCTGCCATCATCCAAAAACTATGGATGCCTGCGGTGCTGTTTTATTACAACTGGCAGAAATGACACCTCAGGGCCAAATGAAAAGCTCTAAATAAGCAGCTCCCCACAGAAATGTTTATAATTTATTCACTGAATCAACACAGAAATGTCTACCCTGAGGCAAGCACACCAGTACAACATTTCCCTCCTCTGTGTGTGTGAAGACTAAGACCTGTTGATGATAATAAGTTAAAATTTTCCCCTCTATCCCACCTGCATGTGGCTGATGGGGTAATACTCCCAACACTATAATCATTTCAGCCATATGGTGGGCCTCTGTAATGCAATACACAGAGAACTGGCTGGGCTAAATGGGCAGGTTTAATGTGCTGTTTGGAGTAAGGTAATGAAGGATGCTAATCCTAAGTGGAAATCTCTCTGTGAAAATGAACGCAGCTAGGCTCCCATTATGGTGCGCAGGACTGTCATCAATTTGTCTGGAATTTTATCAACTCTTTTTTTTTCCCTTCATGCTGTCTATCATCCATTTGTCTCTTAGAGAAATAGTTATTCTCCTGTTTATTTACTTACATATTTTTTATACTATTTAAAAATCTCTCTCTCTGTCTTAATTCAGTCATCAGTGATGATCCCTGCTGCTAGTGAGCCTCATTTGCATTGTTTTTGATTAGCCAATCAGAGACAGTGCGGCTTTTCTAATAGTATGACTTTCGCACATTTTATCTCCATGACAACAAAGCAAAAAGACAGACAGCCGATGAAGGGCTTCCAACATGAACTGCTTTTTATGTTTCACCTGCTGTCAGAAACCATAGCAGTATAACACGCTTAACATTCACACTGGTTTTAATTGCATGTGAGTAACTGTCTATCTATTCTATGATTCTTTCCAAAACATGTAAAATGGCAGAATCAGCTGTCAAACAAACGCATTATCGCTCCAATATTAGAAATACATGTGACAATTGCATTGATAGTTTAGTGCCCAAATGTTAGCTTGTGCAGTGACGCCTGCGTACTCATTAATGGTTGGCATTCATATTTTTTTCAGCTCATTCTGACACACCCATAACATCCCTGACACACCCATAAGAGGCCAGGGTTCAATTACTTGGCCAGGAAGAAATATCACCATTTCATTAATAAAACTTTTTGGACAAAATTCATTGTAAGACATTTTAAGCGGCTCTGGATATAAGTATCTGCTACGTAACGTAAAATACTTAAATAATGTAAACGTTTATACTTATTGCCATGCTTGGTTTGGCTTTGGCCAATAACGCATGTTAAGAGGTCTAACTTGTCTTATGGTCACTGCACTTCATCTACTGCAGGGGTGCACAACTGAAGAGCCCGTTTCCAGCACAGTTCGGTGACTGCCCTGGTCAGCACACCTGATTCAACTCATTTGTTTTCTGCCAAGTTTAGTGGGTGCGTCTGAGTAGGGGAACTACCAAACAGGATTGGAGTTGTGCACCCAAGATCTTGGTTATAATGCAAGCTAGTTTTACAATACAAAAAAAAAATAATAATAATAACAACTGGGCTATTGGTATATCACACATAAGGTGTGAATTATCCGTTATAATGGCTCAGAACTTCTATATTTATGTATCCTAATAAGACACTTGACGAAAATCACCCTTGTTTGTTGTAATTCCTACATGTTTGTCATGAGACAAAGCTGTAGAACCTGATGGGTATAGGTATCAGTAGGTGAAATACAAGTAAAAGAGTTCCATTTTCCATTGAATGATCTCCAATATAGTCACGCCAATGCAGCAAAACCCACTCTGCATTTGCACCTTTACACCATACATACACAAATCCATTAAACCAAAGGCTCTTAGCAGCAAATGAAAGCCCTCAGTCTAAATCAAGGTTCTTTCATTTGCTATTGTGTTATACAATCAACGGAGGGCTAAAAGATGAGAGCCGGTTTGAAAAGAGCTGACCCCGGACTGCATGTCCTTCTTTCACAAGCTGCCTTCCTTTTCTGCTTTCTATTTTTCACCCCTGCCTTTATTTACTTATTTTGCAGCATTGCTTACCCGCAGTGTTTGTCTCGCTAAGCGCACGCTAACCGCTGCTAAGCCTCGCCATAAAGCTGGAGGAGAAAGGGGCTAAGAGGCATCCTGGAGAGAATCTTTCTCGCGCTTTCATCTGAAAAACTATTACTGCCTGAGAGGGTAGGAAGAAAGGAGGGAGGGATAGAAAGACAGAGCGCAAAACAGAGTGCGAGAGAGGAAGAGAGGTAGTGAATGGCACATAAGCTGGTCAGGCGTTTTTCTGCTGGTGATTTGGGCAGAGTCGGTGTGTGTTTCTGCCAACAATGGAGGGTGTGAAGAGCTGAGAAAGAATTTGTAGAAGGGCATAAGAGCTGACTGGATGAATGGAGTACTGCTGCTACAGAACAGAGAGAGAGAGAGAGAGAGAGAGAGAGAGAGAGAGAGTGATTTGAGTACCAGACTCAGTGGGAAACAAAATCAGCTTAGACCTCCCTCATTCTGTTTATTTTTGTCCGTTCATGGTAGGGATGCAGAATGTATCACATGTTAATTGTTATTGTGATATCACAAGACTGCTAAATGCAAATGAGCCCTCAAACTAATCACAATGTTTTGAGTCACTCATCGAATCCAGCAAAAGTAATTAAAGTAACTTACTTTGGTCAAAATAAATACTGCAGGTCTGACTTTAAGGCATTATATAAGGCATTATATATTGCTTATTGGTATAGCATGTATTAACTTTGTAGGGTTATGTCAGTTGTCATGTAGCCTTATGGACATTAATCTACAGTAACATTTTACCAAAATTTCTTCTTACGAATGCTTGAGGCGCACTGTTTTTATGATGTCATGAAAACCAATATGTTTACATTTATCTACCTATTAAATCTACAGCAGTTTCTAAATTATAAGCAGTGTTATAATTCATTCTACTTTTCAAATGAGCTACAACACATGAAATTCACAGAAACATCTTGTAAAATTCTTGGGGATAAAAAGGTTGAAAATGCTCATAGCACAATGGTGCAAATGACTGTGTTTGGTACATATCCTGACACAAACGGCACAAGTATTAATTTATATTATCAAATACCTTGTTACTTTACATAAGTGCCGATATTATTTAAAGCATCATTATTATGTTTTCTTTCTATGTTAAAAGTGTATAATTCTGCAAGAGTGTCCAGACATTTTCACATCAATTTCTCAAACACATTTCTTGATGGACGGCAAGATCATAAAGCCTTAGAGAAGACAATATGCTAGATAGATAGATACCCATATAGCTAGACAGACAGAGAGACAGAGAATACAATAGCCAGATAGACACCATGGATTTGTCCAAAAACAAACACTGGCAAATATTTTTCAGACATATTTTAAAAAGTCTTAAATACTTTTAAAGGACGCATATGACAAATAAAAATGAAATAAAAATCTTTTCAAACTGCCACTCAGGCAACATCACTGGACAGCTGAACGTGCTTGGAGGAGAGCAGAGAATCTTTAAAAAATATATTTTACTGCTGCAAGTGTTTAAGGTTTCATCCTATTGCCAGAAGATTGTGATTCCAGGAGTTCAGGAGAGCATAACTGACTTTGCTTGTAGCCCTGTGCACTGTATCAACTTATCAAGATCCCAAAAGCCAATATATCGTGATACTTGATATTGCATATCAAGACAGTATCTTGATGACAGTAACACACCTTCTCAAATACACAGATTCTCATGAAGAAGAGTATAATATCCACTATAACATAAATGTCAATTCCTTTTTGTCTGGAAATAAGTAGATTGACGGTTCTGTTAGATAGATAATGGCGAAAAGCTGCAGCAAGAGGAAAGCACAAGGAAGGCATAAGCAGAGAGAGAGAGAGAGAGAGAGAGAGAGAGAGAGAGAGAGAGACCACAAAGCCCATTGATTCAATTACCACATTTCATCAGGTTTGCAAATTTAACAAATTATGAATACATCACCATTCATGAAGCCACTGATCTGAAGGAATGTATCCACCACTGGCATCGCTACCCATTCATATCCACCACTATTGACTATTGTTTAGGAGTGGGCGTCTAGTCAAAGCTCATGGGCTTTACAAACGGCACTGAGTCATAACTTAACCATACAGGCACACACAAAACTCACACACTAGGCCTGTTTGTTTTACTCACACAAATCAGGGCTGTACAGGTTTGTTTGCATCTGTGGTTAGAATGTAATCTGTTTACAAGGTAAACAGGTATTAATGCATTGTTCAGGCATTGCTTTGAGCTGGGCTAAAGATCTCATTTGAAAGACAACCACTGTTGTTCTGATTCGTATCAGCCTTAGCATTAGCTCTAGCATTAACTTTAGCTCATTTAGAGGGGCGATCTCACTCACTTAAGCATCCTCCTCATTCAAATCTACTGCTTTTTCTTGCAATGGGTAAAAGATTTTCCTGGTTTGAATAATGTTTAAGGGCCAATATCCTACATGTTTTCTGGTATTTCATCTTTTTGCCTTAAAATGTGAGAAAAACAGTTGTAGTTCATTTTACATTTTACCATCATTTTACCACTTTCCAACCTCTCTTTATAACTTAGAATTAAACAGGCCATTTGTGTTACTATGTATTTTTAATATATGTAAATGATCACTGCTCTGATCACTGGTTGTGTCTCATTCACACAGCAGTCCAGGCTGAAACGTTTTATAACTTCAGCTCGAATGGGCAGAGCTAAACTGTTGTAGGCTGAATAGGCAGGTTTAGGTTTCATATATAGACAGTATGGACTGTAGAGAGAACGGTGTGTTTATATGCCACATCAAACTCCCTTACTTAAGAAATGGGAGGAAAATATTCCAAAATATTTTCTAAAATATGAACCTTTTAAAGTTAATCTCAAAAACGTCCACCAAGGATCTGTTTGAGGACCACTGGTTATTACCAAAACTAGTCAGAATTCATTTTTACATGACCATTGTCCAACCTTTTCTAGTGCTTTTAAGACTGAAATATGTAAACGACCTCTGTTCTAATTGGTTGTCTAACTCAAAAAACAGCCCAAGCTAAAACACTAAATATATGGATAGATATGAATGTTTTTATGACATCAAACATCACAAAAATAATGAATTCAAACTGGTTCCTTTTGTTTTTGCAGTTGTTTCCATGTATAGACCATATGGATAGTAAATGGTATGGTTTTAAAGGCACAATTCCTCCTGAAAAATCAAAGACACTGCCCAATTTAGTTGATCTTTACATTAATGTGAAGACAGGTCAGCAGGTGTGTACAGACTCTTTCCTTGCTGCTTAGTGTCACACTGGATTTCATAATTACAGCACTATAATTATATACCAATAATTTCTTCCAGCTTCAGCCTTTTCCCAGCCAACAATGGCTTAAGTTTTGAATTTTTACATATTACATAAAACATTTATTTTAAAAAGTTTGGAACTTTTAATTCTTCATGATTTAATTGATCATTTACAAATTCTCTGACATGGACATCTAAATAGAGATGTTGTAAAGGGAATTCATTTTACTGATACATTTATTAAACAACAACAACAACAACAAAAATTAGACAGAGAAAAGAAAGCATACAGCCATCCATGTACCCTAAGCCCCACAGGGGCTTATCTGATAGTGCTGAGGACCAGTCTAGGTGATCTATGGGCAGTGAAAGCCACAGCAATGTCTGGGTCTACTGGAGGCAGTGGAGTTAGAAGCCACTGTATAATAATGTATTAATAATGCATGTGTGTGCACTACGCTTTCTTCAGTTTTTACCTCTGCAGTACCCCTGCTGCCTCAAGGATTAGAGAGAGAGAGACAGACAAACAGACAGACAGACAGAGAGAGCAAGAGAGAGAGAGGGAGAGAGAGAAAGAGAAGGGCAAGAGCATAAACGATGCAACACATCAAATCCAGAGGCAACGACCTCCATCACTACAACCCACGCAGTTTGTGTGTGTGCGCGCCTGTATGTGAGTGTCTGCTGGTATGAGGGTCAAACAGACAGCTTTACTGGGCTTCATTTTGGATCTCTGCCATGCTGGCTTGTAGGCAAACGAAAAAGGGCGACATCTGAAGCATACAAATGGATTTTTAGCACAAAGATAGAATTCTCGTCGAGCATGGCAACAAATCAAATAATGAGATCACACAAGTGTGTCTGTTTGGGTGTTAAACCAATTACTATTATGGGAAAATGGAGGATGAATGAATTAAAGAATGAGGGACACAGACAAAGAGAGTGAGTCTGAGTATGAGACAGAGATAGAGAGAGAGAATAGGATAGAAAAGAGAGATAGAAAAAAAGCATGAGATTGACGGACTGGAAAAAAGGAAGAGCTACATTATAAATACAAACACCATAAAAAAACACTGGGATGCACCTCAGCACAGGCGACATTAATGATCTACACTAGGATGAACAACGCTAGGAGTCAGCTTTTGTATTACAAGCACTTCTATAACAACACAGGGATTCAGCCAGCATTAGTGCTATGAACAGCTGGATGACAACCTTGGGAGCCAGCTAGCTCTAGCCCTATGGAAAACTCTCCAGCAACATTGACAATCAGATAGCAACACTGCTAAAAGGAGCTCAGTTGCAACTCTGGGAGTCAGTATTAGGAAGCGCTATAGGGAACACTTAGGATCACTGCTATGAAGAGCGCTATAACAATACTGTAGGTTATTGTCACTATAAGAAACAGAATAAATCACAATCAGTTAGCATTAGCACTATAAAAAGCTATATAATAAGACTGAACGTTAGTTAGCATTTGTGCTATGAGTCGGCCTGTAATAACATTAAGTTGGTTAGCACTAAGCAGACCTATGGAGAACAGCAAGCATCACTGCAATGAGGCACTCTCCACCAACACTATGAGTCACGAACAAAGTTGGGAGGTGCCTAACACACTATGCTATGAGAAGCTCTAAACAACCCTGAGATTTGGCTATGATCACTCTTATGAGAGGATGATACTGGGGGTTCGGTTGCTATATAGGGCTCCTTAAATCTGGGAGTCAGCTAGCATTAGCCCTATGGAGAACCCATCAACAACACAGAGTCAGTTAGCAAGATTGCTAAAAGGAGCTCAACTGCAACTCTGGGAGTGAGCATTGGGTAGGGAACACTTAAAATCACTGCTATGAAGAGCTTTATAACAATACTGTAAGTAGGTTAGCACGGTCACAAAAAGGAACAAACTAATCACAAAGGGAATTAGCACTGGCACTGTATGGTCTGTATGGATGTTAGCATTTGTGCTATGAGAAGGCCTATAATGACATTAGCATTAAGCAGATCAATGGAGAACAGTAAGCATCATTGCTTTGAGGCACTCTATAACAACACTACAAGTCATAAACAAAGTTGGTACTCAGCTAGCATTAATGCTCTGGGAAGCATGAGAAGCTCTGATCAACCCTTAGAGTAGCATCATTGTTAAGAGAGAATAATACTGGGAGTTTATTCCATTGCCATATAGGGGGCTATGACACTGGGAGTCCGCCAGCATGGGTGCTATGTTGAGCCCTGTAACAACATTATGGGTCAGCTAGCATTAGCACTATGAGGAGCTCTGGCCATGTACTTAAGGTTAAGGTCTTGACCCCTCACCCTCGGAATACGGCATAAACGACCTGACCTTTAAACACTTCTGAATTTAGGTGTAACAAATGCAAATATATTTAAATTTAAGTTTCTACATTAGCATAGAATTGAAATAACATATTAACATAAATTGTCTTTGCACACCTTGAATATTAACAGTATCAAATATGCAAATACATATTTATATAAGACAGAGCAGAAGCCATAGCATGGTTAAGAATGTTCTCAGAACTAATCTTGGATTCCTCAGAATAGTCCCTGCTCGTGATGGATAGACACTAATACTGCTAATATATCAGAAGAACAGCGGCACGTCGCGCGAGAAAGACTGCATGTGTGTGTTTGGGTGATTAATTGAGAGAGAGAGACGATGACAGAGAGAGATAATGGCAGTGTGTGAAAATAAATATCCCTACATTCTACACTAAAACCTCCCATCAGCTTAAACAGAGCAGAGGAAGCACACACACACACACACACACACACACACACACACACACACACACACACACACACACACACACACACATCTCGGTGCGAGTTAAATCAGTTTCGTCTCGTAAACAAGCGGATTAGAGGCCAGTCATTTGCAGTCAGGGTTTTTAACATGGAACAGGTCAGTGATGTGAAAAGGTTCTTCACATTACAATCTCTCTGGCTAGTAAACACTAACAAATCCCCTGCAATAAACAATTAAGAGAGCAGAGCAAGCAGAGACGGCTGCACTGGAGCACTTCCCATCTTATATAGATAGAGGAGGCCAGAGGCCGATTGATGTTGGTGTGCCATATCTGCATGTGATTCATTGGAGACTCAAAGCTTTTCTCCAATTCGCACTGTTCTAAAATGTTGTGCTCCTGTTCACACTGTTCTAAAATGTTGTGCTCCTGTTCACTGTTCTAAAATGTTGTGCTCCTGCTCACACTGTTCTAAAATGTTGTGCTCCTGCTCACACTGTTCTAAAATGTTGTGCTCCTGTTCACTGTTCTAAAATGTTGTGCTCCTGCTCACACTGTTCTAAAATGTTGTGCTCCTGCTCACACTGTTCTAAAATGTTGTGCTCCTGCTCACACTGTTCTAAAATGTTGTGCTCCTGTTCACACTGTTCTAAAATGTTGTGCTCCTGCTCACACTGTTCTAAAATGTTGTGCTCCTGCTCACACTGTTCTAAAATGTTGTGCTCCTGCTCACACTGTTCTAAAATGTTGTGCTCCTGCTCACACTGTTCTAAAATGTTGTGCTCCTGCTCACACTGTTCTAAAATGTTGTGCTCCTGTTCACACTGTTCTAAAATGTTGTGCTCCTGCTCACACTGTTCTAAAATGTTGTGCTCCTGCTCACACTGTTCTAAAATGTTGTGCTCCTGTTCACACTGTTCTAAAATGTTGTGCTCCTGTTCACACTGTTCTAAAATGTTGTGCTCCTGTTCACACTGTTCTAAAATGTCGTGCTCCTTGTTCACTGTTCTAAAATGTTGTGCTCCTGTTTACACTGTTCTAAAATGTTGTGCTCCTGTTCACACTGTTCTAAAATGTTGTGCTCCTGTTCGCACTGTTCTAAAATGTTGTGCTCCTGTTCGCACTGTTCTAAAATGTTGTGCTCCTGTTCACTGTTCTAAAATGTTGTGCTCCTGTTCGCACTGTTCTAAAATGTTGTGCTCCTGCTCACACTGTTCTAAAATGGTGTGCTCCTGTTCACACTGTTCTAAAATGTTGTGCTCCTGTTCACACTGTTCTAAAATGTTGTGCTCCTGTTCACACTGTTCTAAAATGTTGTGCTCCTGTTCACTGTTCTAAAATGTTGTGCTCCTGTTCATACTGTTCTAAAATGTTGTGCTCCTGTTCACACTGTTCTAAAATGTTGTGCTCCTGTTCACACTGTTCTAAAATGTTGTGCTCCTGCTCACACTGTTCTAAAATGTTGTGCTCCTGCTCACACTGTTCTAAAATGTTGTGCTCCTGCTCACACTGTTCTAAAATGTTGTGCTCCTGCTCACACTGTTCTAAAATGTTGTGCTCCTGCTCACACTGTTCTAAAATGTTGTGCTCCTGTTCACACTGTTCTAAAATGTTGTGCTCCTGCTCACACTGTTCTAAAATGTTGTGCTCCTGCTCACACTGTTCTAAAATGTTGTGCTCCTGTTCACACTGTTCTAAAATGTTGTGCTCCTGTTCACACTGTTCTAAAATGTTGTGCTCCTGTTCACACTGTTCTAAAATGTTGTGCTCCTGTTCACACTGTTCTAAAATGTCGTGCTCCTTGTTCACTGTTCTAAAATGTTGTGCTCCTGTTTACACTGTTCTAAAATGTTGTGCTCCTGTTCACACTGTTCTAAAATGTTGTGCTCCTGTTCACACTGTTCTAAAATGTTGTGCTCCTGTTTCGCACTGTTCTAAAATGTTGTGCTCCTGTTCACTGTTCTAAAATGTTGTGCTCCTGTTCGCACTGTTCTAAAATGTTGTGCTCCTGCTCACACTGTTCTAAATGGTGTGCTCCTGTTTCACACTGTTCTAAAATGTTGTGCTCCTGTTCACACTGTTCTAAAATGTTGTGCTCCTGCTCACACTGTTCTAAAATGTTGTGCTCCTGCTCACACTGTTCTAAAATGTTGTGCTCCTGCTCACACTGTTCTAAAATGTTGTGCTCCTGCTCACACTGTTCTAAAATGTTGTGCTCCTGCTCACACTGTTCTAAAATGTTGTGCTCCTGTTCACACTGTTCTAAAATGTTGTGCTCCTGCTCACACTGTTCTAAAATGTTGTGCTCCTGCTCACACTGTTCTAAAATGTTGTGCTCCTGTTCACACTGTTCTAAAATGTTGTGCTCCTGTTCACACTGTTCTAAAATGTTGTGCTCCTGTTCACACTGTTCTAAAATGTTGTGCTCCTGTTCACACTGTTCTAAAATGTCGTGCTCCTTGTTCACTGTTCTAAAATGTTGTGCTCCTGTTTACACTGTTCTAAAATGTTGTGCTCCTGTTCACACTGTTCTAAAATGTTGTGCTCCTGTTCGCACTGTTCTAAAATGTTGTGCTCCTGTTCGCACTGTTCTAAAATGTTGTGCTCCTGTTCACTGTTCTAAAATGTTGTGCTCCTGTTCGCACTGTTCTAAAATGTTGTGCTCCTGCTCACACTGTTCTAAAATGGTGTGCTCCTGTTCACACTGTTCTAAAATGTTGTGCTCCTGTTCACACTGTTCTAAAATGTTGTGCTCCTGTTCACACTGTTCTAAAATGTTGTGCTCCTGTTCATACTGTTCTAAAATGTTGTGCTCCTGTTCACACTGTTCTAAAATGTTGTGCTCCTGTTCACACTGTTCTAAAATGTTGTGCTCCTGTTCACACTGTTCTAAAATGTTGTGCTCCTGTTCACACTGTTCTAAAATGTTGTGCTCCTGTTCACTGTTCTAAAATGTTGTGCTCCTGTTCATACTGTTCTAAAATGTTGTGCTCCTGTTCACACTGTTCTAAAATGTTGTGCTCCTGTTCACACTGTTCTAAAATGTTGTGCTCCTGCTCACACTGTTCTAAAATGTTGTGCTCCTGCTCACACTGTTCTAAAATGTTGTGCTCCTGCTCACACTGTTCTAAAATGTTGTGCTCCTGCTTCACACTGTTCTAAAATGTTGTGCTCCTGTTCACACTGTTCTAAAATGTTGTGCTCCTGTTCACACTGTTCTAAAATGTTGTGCTCCTGCTCACACTGTTCTAAAATGTTGTGCTCCTGTTCACACTGTTCTAAAATGTTGTGCTCCTGTTCACACTGTTCTAAAATGTTGTGCTCCTGTTCACACTGTTCTAAAATGTTGTGCTCCTGTTCACACTGTTCTAAAATGTTGTGCTCCTGTTCACACTGTTCTAAAATGTCGTGCTCCTTGTTCACTGTTCTAAAATGTTGTGCTCCTGTTTACACTGTTCTAAAATGTTGTGCTCCTGTTCACACTGTTCTAAAATGTTGTGCTCCTGTTCACACTGTTCTAAAATGTTGTGCTCCTGTTCGCACTGTTCTAAAATGTTGTGCTCCTGTTCACTGTTCTAAAATGTTGTGCTCCTGTTCGCACTGTTCTAAAATGTTGTGCTCCTGCTCGCACTGTTCTAAAATGTTGTGCTCCTGTTCACACTGTTCTAAAATGTTGTGCTCCTGTTCACACTGTTCTAAAATGTTGTGCTCCTGTTCACACTGTTCTAAAATGTTGTGCTCCTGTTCACTGTTCTAAAATGTTGTGCTCCTGTTATCACTGTTCTAAAATGTTGTGCTCCTGTTCACACTGTTCTAAAATGTTGTGCTCCTGTTCACACTGTTCTAAAATGTTGTGCTCCTGTTCTACTGTTCTAAAATGTTGTGCTCCTGTTCACACTGTTCTAAAATGTTGTGCTCCTGTTCACACTGTTCTAAAATGTTGTGCTCCTGTTCACACTGTTCTAAAATGTTGTGCTCCTGTTCACACTGTTCTAAATGTTGTGCTCCTGCTTCACACTGTTCTAAAATGTTGTGCTCCTGTTCGCACTGTTCTAAAATGTTGTGCTCCTGCTTCACACTGTTCTAAAATGTTGTGCTCCTGCTCACACTGTTCTAAAATGTTGTGCTCCTGTTCACACTGTTCTAAAATGTTGTGCTCCTGTTCACACTGTTCTAAAATGTTGGGCTCCTGTTCACACTGTTCTAAAATGTTGTGCTCCTGTTCACACTGTTCTAAAATGTTGTGCTCCTGTTCACACTGTTCTAAAATGTTGTGCTCCTGTTCACACTGTTCTAAAATGTTGTGCTCCTGTTCACACTGTTCTAAAATGTTGTGCTCCTGTTCGCACTGTTCTAAAATGTTGTGCTCCTGTTCAGCACTGTTCTAAAATGTTGTGCTCCTGTTCGCACTGTTCTAAAATGTTGTGCTCCTGTTCACACTGTTCTAAAATGTTGTGCTCCTGTTCACACTGTTCTAAAATGTTGTGCTCCTGTTCACACTGTTCTAAAATGTTGTGCTCCTGTTCACACTGTTCTAAAATGTTGTGCTCCTGTTCACACTGTTCTAAAATGTTGTGCTCCTGTTCACACTGTTCTAAAATGTTGTGCTCCTGTTCGCACTGTTCTAAAATGTTGTGCTCCTGTTCCACTGTTCTAAAATGTTGTGCTCCTGTTCACACTGTTCTAAAATGTTGTGCTCCTGTTCCACTGTTCTAAAATGTTGTGCTCCTGTTTACACTGTTCTAAAATGTTGTGCTCCTGTTCACTGTTCTAAAATGTTGTGCTCCTGTTCACACTGTTCTAAAATGTTGTGCTCCTGTTCACACTGTTCTAAAATGTCGTGCTCCTGTTCCACTGTTCTAAAATGTTGTGCTCCTGTTTACACTGTTCTAAAATGTTGTGCTCCTGTTCACACTGTTCTAAAATGTTGTGCTCCTGTTCGCACTGTTCTAAAATGTTGTGCTCCTGTTCGCACTGTTCTAAAATGTTGTGCTCCTGTTCACACTGTTCTAAAATGTTGTGCTCCTGTTCACTGTTCTAAAATGTTGTGCTCCTGTTCACACTGTTCTAAAATGTTGTGCTCCTGTTCGCACTGTTCTAAAATGTTGTGCTCCTGTTTACACTGTTCTAAAATATTGTGCTCCTGTTCACACTGTTCTAAAATGTTGTGCTCCTGTTCGCACTGTTCTAAAATGTTGTGCTCCTGTTCGCACTGTTCTAAAATGTTGTGCTCCTGTTCGCACTGTTCTAAAATGTTGTGCTCCTGTTCGCACTGTTCTAAAATGTTGTGCTCCTGTTCACTGTTCTAAAATGTTGTGCTCCTGTTCGCACTGTTCTAAAATGTTGTGCTCCTGCTCACACTGTTCTAAAATGGTGTGCTCCTGTTCACACTGTTCTAAAATGTTGTGCTCCTGTTCGCACTGTTCTAAAATGTTGTGCTCCTGTTTACACTGTTCTAAAATATTGTGCTCCTGTTCACACTGTTCTAAAATGTTGTGCTCCTGTTCGCACTGTTCTAAAATGTTGTGCTCCTGTTCGCACTGTTCTAAAATGTTGTGCTCCTGTTCGCACTGTTCTAAAATGTTGTGCTCCTGTTCGCACTGTTCTAAAATGTTGTGCTCCTGTTCGCACTGTTCTAAAATGTTGTGCTCCTGTTCACTGTTCTAAAATGTTGTGCTCCTGTTCGCACTGTTCTAAAATGTTGTGCTCCTGCTCACACTGTTCTAAAATGGTGTGCTCCTGTTCACACTGTTCTAAAATGTTGTGCTCCTGTTCACACTGTTCTAAAATGTTGTGCTCCTGTTCACACTGTTCTAAAATGTTGTGCTCCTGTTCATACTGTTCTAAAATGTTGTGCTCCTGTTCACACTGTTCTAAAATGTTGTGCTCCTGTTCACACTGTTCTAAAATGTTGTGCTCCTGTTCACACTGTTCTAAAATGTTGTGCTCCTGTTCACACTGTTCTAAAATGTTGGGCTCCTGTTCACACTGTTCTAAAATGTTGGGCTCCTGTTCACACTGTTCTAAAATGTTGTGCTCCTGTTCGCACTGTTCTAAAATGTTGTGCTCCTGCTCACACTGTTCTAAAATGTTGTGCTCCTGTTCACACTGTTCTAAAATGTTGTGCTCCTGTTCACACTGTTCTAAAATGTTGTGCTCCTGCTCACACTGTTCTAAAATGTTGTGCTCCTGTTCACACTGTTCTAAAATGTTGTGCTCCTGTTCACACTGTTCTAAAATGTTGTGCTCCTGTTCACACTGTTCTAAAATGTTGTGCTCCTGCTCACACTGTTCTAAAATGTTGTGCTCCTGTTCACACTGTTCTAAAATGTTGTGCTCCTGTTCACACTGTTCTAAAATGTTGTGCTCCTGTTCACTGTTCTAAAATGTTGTGCTCCTGTTCACACTGTTCTAAAATGTTGTGCTCCTGTTCACACTGTTCTAAAATGTCGTGCTCCTTGTTCACTGTTCTAAAATGTTGTGCTCCTGTTTACACTGTTCTAAAATGTTGTGCTCCTGTTCACACTGTTCTAAAATGTTGTGCTCCTGTTCGCACTGTTCTAAAATGTTGTGCTCCTGTTCGCACTGTTCTAAAATGTTGTGCTCCTGTTCACACTGTTCTAAAATGTTGTGCTCCTGTTCACACTGTTCTAAAATGTTGTGCTCCTGTTCACTGTTCTAAAATGTTGTGCTCCTGTTCACACTGTTCTAAAATGTTGTGCTCCTGTTCGCACTGTTCTAAAATGTTGTGCTCCTGTTTACACTGTTCTAAAATATTGTGCTCCTGTTCACACTGTTCTAAAATGTTGTGCTCCTGTTCGCACTGTTCTAAAATGTTGTGCTCCTGTTCGCACTGTTCTAAAATGTTGTGCTCCTGTTCGCACTGTTCTAAAATGTTGTGCTCCTGTTCGCACTGTTCTAAAATGTTGTGCTCCTGTTCGCACTGTTCTAAAATGTTGTGCTCCTGTTCACTGTTCTAAAATGTTGTGCTCCTGTTCGCACTGTTCTAAAATGTTGTGCTCCTGCTCACACTGTTCTAAAATGGTGTGCTCCTGTTCACACTGTTCTAAAATGTTGTGCTCCTGTTCGCACTGTTCTAAAATGTTGTGCTCCTGTTTACACTGTTCTAAAATATTGTGCTCCTGTTCACACTGTTCTAAAATGTTGTGCTCCTGTTCGCACTGTTCTAAAATGTTGTGCTCCTGTTCGCACTGTTCTAAAATGTTGTGCTCCTGTTCGCACTGTTCTAAAATGTTGTGCTCCTGTTCGCACTGTTCTAAAATGTTGTGCTCCTGCTCGCACTGTTCTAAAATGTTGTGCTCCTGTTCGCACTGTTCTAAAATGTTGTGCTCCTGCTCACACTGTTCTAAAATGTTGTGCTCCTGCTCACACTGTTCTAAAATGTTGTGCTCCTGTTCACACTGTTCTAAAATGTTGTGCTCCTGCTCGCACTGTTCTAAAATGTTGTGCTCCTGTTCACACTGTTCTAAAATGTTGTGCTCCTGCTCACACTGTTCTAAAATGTTGTGCTCCTGCTCACACTGTTCTAAAATGTTGTGCTCCTCTTCACACTGTTCTAAAATGTTGTGCTCCTGCTCACACTGTTCTAAAATGTTGTGCTCCTGTTCACACTGTTCTAAAATGTTGTGCTCCTGTTCACACTGTTCTAAAATGTTGTGCTCCTGTTCACACTGTTCTAAAATGTTGTGCTCCTGTTCGCACTGTACTAAAATGTTGTGCTCCTGCTCACACTGTTCTAAAATGTTGTGCTCCTGTTCGCACTGTTCTAAAATGTTGTGCTCCTGTTCACACTGTTCTAAAATGTTGTGCTCCTGTTCACACTGTTCTAAAATGTTGTGCTCCTGTTCACTGTTCTAAAATGTTGTGCTCCTGTTCGCACTGTTCTAAAATGTTGTGCTCCTGTTCACACTGTTCTAAAATGTTGTGCTCCTGTTCACACTGTTCTAAAATGTTGTGCTCCTGTTCACACTGTTCTAAAATGTTGTGCTCCTGTTCACTGTTCTAAAATGTTGTGCTCCTGTTCACACTGTTCTAAAATGTTGTGCTCCTGTTCGCACTGTTCTAAAATGTTGTGCTCCTGTTTACACTGTTCTAAAATATTGTGCTCCTGTTCACACTGTTCTAAAATGTTGTGCTCCTGTTCGCACTGTTCTAAAATGTTGTGCTCCTGTTCGCACTGTTCTAAAATGTTGTGCTCCTGTTCGCACTGTTCTAAAATGTTGTGCTCCTGCTCGCACTGTTCTAAAATGTTGTGCTCCTGTTCGCACTGTTCTAAAATGTTGTGCTCCTGCTCGCACTGTTCTAAAATGTTGTGCTCCTGCTCGCACTGTTCTAAAATGTTGTGCTCCTGTTCACACTGTTCTAAAATGTTGTGCTCCTGCTCACACTGTTCTAAAATGTTGTGCTCCTGTTCACACTGTTCTAAAATGTTGTGCTCCTGTTCACACTGTTCTAAAATGTTGTGCTCCTGTTCACACTGTTCTAAAATGTTGTGCTCCTGTTCACACTGTTCTAAAATGTTGTGCTCCTGTTTACACTGTTCTAAAATGTTGTGCTCCTGTTCGCACTGTTCTAAAATGTTGTGCTCCTGTTCACACTGTTCTAAAATGTTGTGCTCCTGTTCACACTGTTCTAAAATGTTGTGCTCCTGTTCGCACTGTTCTAAAATGTTGTGCTCCTGTTTACACTGTTCTAAAATGTTGTGCTCCTGTTCACTGTTCTAAAATGTTGTGCTCCTGTTTACACTGTTCTAAAATGTTGTGCTCCTGTTCACTGTTCTAAAATGTTGTGCTCCTGTTCACACTGTTCTAAAATGTTGTGCTCCTGTTCGCACTGTTCTAAAATGTTGTGCTCCTGTTTACACTGTTCTAAAATGTTGTGCTCCTGTTCACTGTTCTAAAATGTTGTGCTCCTGTTTACACTGTTCTAAAATGTTGTGCTCCTGTTCACTGTTCTAAAATGTTGTGCTCCTGTTTACACTGTTCTAAAATGTTGTGCTCCTGTTCGCACTGTTCTAAAATGTTGTGCTCCTGTTCGCACTGTTCTAAAATGTTGTGCTCCTGTTCACTGTTCTAAAATGTTGTGCTCCTGTTCGCACTGTTCTAAAATGTTGTGCTCCTGCTCGCACTGTTCTAAAATGTTGGGCTCCTGTTCACACTGTTCTAAAATGTTGTGCTCCTGTTCACACTGTTCTAAAATGTTGTGCTCCTGTTCACACTGTTCTAAAATGTTGTGCTCCTGTTCACACTGTTCTAAAATGTTGTGCTCCTGTTCACACTGTTCTAAAATGTTGTGCTCCTGTTCACACTGTTCTAAAATGTTGTGCTCCTGCTCACACTGTTCTAAAATGTTGTGCTCCTGTTCACTGTTCTAAAATGTTGTGCTCCTGTTCACACTGTTCTAAAATATTGTGCTCCTTTTACACTGTTCTAAAATGTTGTGCTCCTGTTCACTGTTCTAGAATGCTGTGCTCCTGTTCACACACAGCGTTGTGCACACTGTTCTAGAATGTTGTGTTCCTGTTCACACTGTTCTAGAATGCTGGGCTCCTGTGCACACTGTTCTATAATGTTGTGCTCCTGTTCACACTCTTCTAGAACATTCTGCTCCTGTTCAGATTGTTCTAAAATTCTCTCTTTTCATATAATGCCCACCCCATTCATACCCTTCTATTCACAGTGTTCTCACTACTCTTCTCAAATAAGATGTTCTAGTGTGTTCTCCTAATACATAGTGCTTACACTGTAGTAGAATGTACTGCCTTATTCACAATGTTCTAGTACTTTCTCAATTTTTATGCTAGAATGTTCTCTCCCATGCATAGTGTTCTACAATTTTCTCTGCTCACTGTTGTCCCTCTATTCACCATTCCCACTGTTCTAGGGTGTCCCCCTCCTCCATTCACATTTACAATAGCTGTAAAACAACCGCTTACATTTGAATGATGTTTTATTGGTGTTTGTTGGCATTAGTATCTTTCTAGTTCACATGGGCAGAATGTTCCTTTGGCTTATAACCTACAATCCAATAAAACACTGACCAAATACATGAATTAAGTCATTTCCTGCCAGAAAGGAACTGGAAGAAAGCAGCTTGTTTCAGTAGTCAGTAGAGTTGTTAGAAAACATGAGCCATTTCTATTTAAACCTCATACAGTATCTGTTCAGATGATATGATATCAACATAGTCTGGGAAAGACTTTCATGGTCTCTGACCCACCCACAGGCCATCACTTCTCATCTCAGGTTCACCTATAATGCATTACAGTAAATTAATAATCATGTCAGCATCAAATCCCTTGACAAAAAAGTGAGTGACCTGAAGATGTTGGGTGAGCTCTAATGTCATTATAGGGGAGGAAGGCAGGGGTAGAATAAATGATATGATGGGTCAGTGGGGGGTTAATGAAAGTGACTCTGCAGAGGCGTAATCAACTATAAAAGACATTGGGGACACAGTATAGGATGATCAGAGAGGGAAGGGAGTCACCAGGGCAAAGAAGGCTCATCAGCTTAGAGCAGGCTGAATTAGTAAGGAAGTGCAGGAGTGGTATTAGAACTGTCACAATTGCTCGATTGGACAAAAATAATGGAATGAATCTTCTCTGTTCAGGAACAGTGATTAACTGACAATTTGCATGATGACAAATGTCTTAAATTCCCTCTTACAGTTTGAAAAAAAGTTGAAGTGTTTAAGGGCTTACTAGTTTTATCTTTTCCCAAAAATAGTACTTAAATTCTTTAAAAGCACATTCATAGTTTGTTATGCTTGAATTCATGTTATTCGATTTATACCTTTACTAAAAAATGGTATTAATGAATCGCCAAATAATTTGCCTACATATTGCTAATTGGTGGCATAGGAGCCATTATTTGCTAGATGCATTAGCCTCACAGCTCCAGTGTAAAAGAAACAACTGCATTTAAAGGGACAATTGTGCGCATTAGACTTTTGGTGAATTCAATATTTTGAAAAACACTTCCAAATTAAAGAGGCAAACTTTGGACACCAAACATGTCATTACATTTGGGGTGAACACTTTGGGGCAAATTGGGGTAAAAATAGGTGGATAATCAAGAAACAAATTCTGCTTTTGCCCCCTTTGCACAGACATCCTTTGGATGGAGTGTTTGTGGACGATAAGAAACGCTCAGGTGATTTTAGACCTGCATTAAAACATCAAAGATATGAAGCAAACCTTTAAATCAGTTTTTCTGTTGTTCTCGGAAGAAAAGGCAGTCATTTCTTTCTCAATTTCCCGCTTTCTCCTTCCAGACTCTGTGCAGCAACATGGCCAGTCTGTGTGTCTGTATTTCTGTGTATGTGCGAGAGTGTGTGGGCGCCCCAGGGTATGTCAGGATGAAAGAGGCAGTAAGTCGACGGCTGCCGCCCTGCCCTTAACCTGCAACTAAGCTCATGCAGAGACTCACACACACACACACACACACACACACACACGCACACGCACGCACGCACACGCACACGCACACACACACGCACACGCACACACACACACACACACGCACACACACATTTTCATGCTGGATGGGAGTGCACTGTGCAGACACATCACAGCTACATGGCACAGAGAACAGATACTTTGTGCCATGAGAAACATGTAGAGCACATCTATAAAACATGAAAAGAACATCTGGTTCATATGAATAAAGATCACACAGGGCACACACATGCAGGCACAACGACACTAGAGAATACACAAAAAAAAACGACCTACTCGAGCCTATTTGTTATCTTTTGACTGATTGTATAGGTCAATATTGAGGTATTTATTTTATGATTTGTAAGGACTTGTGGGACTTGAAGCCATTGCAACAGTTACTGTTTGTTTCTTTGTCCATTTGAAAGACGGACATAAAACATTTGCTTTGCAAAACAGCTTTTATACATCCGCCCAGTAGTCGGTCTGGTTTTCCCATTCCCGTCTCTTCCTTGCCATTCTCTTTCACACTTTCTTTCTCACTTATTCACACCTCCAACACAAGCACAAACACAAAATACACCAGTTCCAGGTTGATGGACCATGTATAGCAGCCTGAATCGAAAAACTAAGCGCTTCTCACCTGTGTTAATGCCATCTTATCTGTGTATGTGTGTTGTTTACGTGTGTGTGTGTGTATAGCCAGGTGAATGGATACGCGTGACGATGACTAACGACATTCGCTCGAACGTACGAAAGAACACCTCAGGACCACTGAGATTAATGACATTATCGCAGCACCAGGGGATACTAAAAAATGGTTGCAGCCGTCTACCCCTTTCAGATGAGATACAGCAGGCTGATAAAAGTGCTGTCTACACACCCTGGGCGCAAAGGTGAACCCCAACACGAGCGCTGTAAGTTCTCAATGTCAGAAAACACTCGGCAAAGCCATTGCTCAGGAAAAAACACAGAGCCATGAGAGGCCTGTCACCCGAGTGAAATTATCCTCATGTTGGAACACCTCCGTTTCAAAACTTGTGCAGCTATTTTACATCCAATTTATGAGTGGCTATCAAAAAAAAGACAAGCAAAGATAATGCCTTTTACTTATGTTGACAAAACACCTCTGTTCAACCGCTTTGCAATCATAAATAAAGAGATTACTCTCCACTGTTTGCAAACAGTGCAACCCATTCTTTTTGGTAACAGTCTATACAGTTTTATTGGATCTTTATTTACAACATCTCTTATCGTTGTACAGAATACTGATGTTTATGATTTTGTGCTATATTTACGTTCAGAAGGACATCAATCAGTAGTTTTACTTCTTTATTTCAAATCAACAAAAAAAAAGCTTTTGCTTCATACTGAATGTTATGAAGTTATATTTCTTTAAATGGATAAACAGAAACCTTAGTCACATTAATTGAGTGTATCCTTTAAATTTACATTTACAGCATTTAGCAGACGCTCTTATCCAGAGCGACTTACAAGAAGAATGCAAAATATGACCAAGTAGATGCAAAATAAATATATAATGTAATATTTTGTTATCACATGCCACATTCCAGAACCAAATAGAAAGGATTTATGCTTACATAGAAAACCCAACTACATTAGACTCAGAAACAAGGCTATCAACATGAGATGACTGAATGCACTACAATCAGTAAAACAAATTTGTATAAAAAAACATGTTCACCTGTCTCCCAGCTGATTGAGTGAGCTGAAAAAAAGTGATCATGATTAAAATGTGATTAACTGTGCAGTGCTAGCTGCAAGTCTGATGTCCTGAAATTCACAAACGAGGCTTTTATTAGTAGTAAACTGTGGCTTTAGGAACATTTTCAGGCTCTCATATCCACAAACAGATTTACATAAACAGGAGGGAGCTAACTACAGATCATCACTCTCACCTACTTTTACCATCACATTTGATTTGCAACAGAACTACAGTCAGAACAGATCTGCATGCCATGAAGCATGTTTTGATAGATCATGCTCCCCACTGATTCTATTTAAAACCCTTTGCCTGTCATTTTCGCGATCCCTGAAAATAAATTTGAAAAGGAAAAAAAAACAAAGCTCTTGATGCTCTAGCTTGCTGCCGGAGGCCTGGAATAAAGGGAGATATATATTAAAATAGTACGGTGGTATTTATTAACGGTGCTGAAGCGTTTATTAAAAGTAGCGCTGCAGTGTTGTTAGTTCTGAGTGTGAAAGGTGCCGTAGGCCACGTTTCCCCAACCCAACTACAATGCTCAAATCAGCTTCAAGTCAGTTTTAGATGTCACGCCAAAAAATGCTGAGTTATGATCAAGTTCCAAATTTGAAGTGAAAACCATTGGTTCCATCACGTAGGCCAGATAGTTGTGGGGATTAGAGTACGATGTGAATGTTCGGGCATGATACGTTATTTAGGTACATGCTGGGGCTACATAACATATTGTTTGTTCATCACTATAGCAATAGCGGCCTTTGCGATAATGATATTACTTGAGGATGCAATTTGCAAATGAGCCTGTGTGACCAATCATCCTGACCAATCGCAGCTCCAGATGAGTGTTTCTGAGGGTGTTTTGATGACAGTATTCATGTAATGCATCAAAAGTAAAGTATAACTTGGAGCTGCTGATGCGATTGTTCTTTATGCTCTTTAAAATTTCACCTTCAACGTGCGCAGCATAAAACAGCGAGTGTTAACAAGATGATCTTTATTGTGACTGTAGCTCCTGCTGTCCTTGCGTGCCTTCATATGATTTAGCAGCAAGCCAAACTCCATTCAACATTAATAAACAGGAGGCAGGACCAAGCCTCCAGGTGCTAGCGCCTTTATTCACAAGCACACTCATGTATTTAGTGACTTGGAGTGAAAGCATAACACAAAGGCATGAAAGACTACAGCAAGGAATGAGGGTGTATAAGCTAACTGAAAGAAAAACATAAGACAGAAGAATAATGCAAACAATCCTGTATAGACAATATTCAGTAAATGATTATGTATCAAACACAAAGAGCACCTAACGCTCACGCAAATCATTAGTATGTATATGTATGTAAATGTGCCGCTTCATAAGTGTGATACAGTCCTCTAAAGCCGTCTAAAATGTGTGTAATTGCCAAATGCAAACAACGTCTATATTCCATATTAAACACAAATAAGACATCAAATATATAAAGTGACTAATTGAAGTGTCTTTATTCACATAAACCCAAGGCCATAACAGAATTTTTATGAATATATTCAAAAACATCTGTATTAAGAGATAAAAACTCCCACCATGCACTGCTTCTGGGCATTTGCTATGATTAACTTGCTTACTTGCTATGTTTATTCAATGAGTAAATGTGGATGTATTTTGTTAAGTAATGATGAGACACAGGAGCGCATTCAGTGCAAGACTCATTCTACCAAAATGACCACAGAGCACGATAGGAAGTCATTCTTACCTGTGGCCATTAAACTCTATAACTCCTCCCTCAGTGTGTGATTCACAAAGTGTGGTTCATCTGTGCAAAACTCAATACCTAACAGTGCTGTTCATATGTGTAATGATAATAATTCCATGTGCAATAACTCAGAGATACAATCATTTGAACTGCCTTATACTAGATGTTTAATATTTATTATCACAGTCACTGCCACTTTACTGTATTCATAAGAACTTAAATCTCCTGTACATATTGCAAATTTCTCTTTATCTTTGTTTTAAATTATTAAAGTGTTTATTCTTTTACATAAATGGCTGCAACTGTAACAACTGCAATTTCCCTCTGGGATCAGTAAAGGATTCTGATTATGCAGAAAAGAAAAACCTTTTCACCCTAGCAGTGTAAGGTATTGATGAAATATTGTCTTAATACAAGCTACTTTTTTATTCCTGTCTCTCTCTGAATGCAGTTCATGCAGAGCATGGCAATGCTTAATGCAAATCGTTACAGAAAAAAAAAAAGGGAAATACAGCTTTGCCTTTCCTTTGACACATGGGGCACTCAGGATCGATTAATCAATGCTTCTAAAAGCAATGGATTTAGTGAATTATTAAAATGGCTTCTTTTAAAGACGAAGAGAGTGTGGATCTAAAGCTAAGATTACAGACTTTGCACATTAGCGTGGCCTCCCTACTGAATAGGTATCTACTGTGCATATGGAAATCACAGGGCTAAACTGATACACTGAGCAGCTCTTCTGGGTCAGTGTATTGAATTAACCCCAGCTTTACTTACTCAGCAGAGAAGGCCTTAGTTATGTTGTGACTTTAGGCTGAACGCACCTACACAACATTTCTTTTCTACACTCCAAACATAGAACAGGGGTTATCAGTTGCGGTTCTGGACGGTTCTGTTCTGGAGACCAGCACAGCCTGGTGATTTCCCCTTGTAACTACTTTATTTTAGATGTTTCTGGGAAGAGAAAATCACAAAATTGTCCAGGACTGGAACTGATGACTAGCGGAGTGAAACAACCGCTGCTGTTATTAAACAAGACCGTTATATTTTGTGATTAAGCATACTTTGCTGCTCTGGCCTTGACATGAGAGCCTTAACTTTAGTGTGCAATCAAAAGCTAGCAGGGGTGTCTCAATGCATCGTGGCATTGTGCTTTCGTGACACATACATTTCCATCGTGGAGGCAATGCGTTGTGGAGAAAAGGCATTCTGTTTATTATGCCATCTAATGTAAGTGCTTTTTTAAAAACCAAAGTTTGTGAACGATTAGCACCAATCAATAACTCACCCCAGCATTCTCACACCATATATTACACTCTACCCACCTCCCTACTTTAAACGCATTAGTAAGGTGTGCAATAGTCAATCAATATAGCAATAGTGAATCACTATTGGGAATATTGAATCATGGACCCAGTACCATGAGCTGAATCAAACTTTGGGCTAAGTGCATCATTACACCCCTATCAGCTAGAATAACATGTAAAGCTGGTGTAATTAAATTACTTCTGTTCTCAGTGTTGTCTTGGCAAACTAATGCAATGGCACATCATCCAAAGAGAAAGATAGTACTATTACTATTGCGTAGAAGACAACCGGAATCGATTATTTCTAATGGTAGCTCAATAGATCCTCTGAAGGGGAAGCCTCTTTATCTTATAGAAAATCATACCAACTTAACCTTTAGAGGCAAACAGATTTGAATAATAAAACAAAGTGTGTGCTGCTAAACGTTCTTTGTGCTACAGATTTTTTTTTAGTCAGCTACTACTGCTACCACCACCAGTGCATGTCTTTTTTCATTCTTACCCACTGTCCCAATACAATAAACACCATGGCCACAAAAAACCTGCACATTATTGCAGCAGATTTTGAGACATGCATAACTTAACAGCACAGATGAAGGTACATAAAAGTACGACACTATGTTTAAAGAACAGATCTGGTCCAAGAGACATTTTGTGCAACCAGACTTTGAGCTAACAAGCTCAATATTCTTTCCAGCACTTATTCAGGTCCTACACAGCAATCCAGACACACATAGAGCACACATTCACACAATTACTGACACGAATTCTCACCATTTTTACCCCTGATGTTCTCATCTGGTAGGGAGGTGAAGCAGCTCTTGACAACAGAAGGATCAATGTAATGGGCTGCTAACAAAAGTAATTTCTCATTCTCTTTCTAACCATGATGGTCTTACACACTTTCACTCCATTGTGTTTTATTTGCAAAAATATATACATTTACAAAGCACCAGGCGGCTGCACCTGAACGCACACAAAACTAGATGAGAACGCTATTATTATTTTTTCTACGTTATCAATATTGTGTTTTTTCTTCTTTATCATGTCAGTAAAGCAAGGAATGAAAACAAAAGGCTGTTAAAGTTGTGTAATGCTGAAAAAACACCTGGTGGTTTATTAACAACAGGTCAGTGCCATGTTATAGAGTATAAAAAGGTCCCAGAGAGGTTGAGTCTTTCAGAAGTAAAGATGAGGAGGGGTTCATCACCCTGTTAAAAGCTGCATGAGCACAAAGTGCAACAATTCAAGAATAACATTTCTCAACATAAAATAGCAAAGAGCCTTGCTTTTCATCATCTACAGTACATAATAACAAGGCCAGAAACCAGTATTTGCTGGCCATGATCTTTGGGCCCTCAGACAATACTGCATTAAAATCAGAATTCTGTAGTGGAAATCACTGCATGGGCTCAGGAACACTTCTGAAAACCACTGTCTGTGAAAACAGTTTGTCACTGCATCCACAAATGCAGAGGAAACCATGAATAAACGATGTTCAGAAATGCTGCCACCTTCGCTGGGCCTGAACTCATTTAAAATCGACAGAGGGGAAGTGGAGAAGGGTTCTGTGGTCTGACAAATCAACATTAGAAATTCTTTTTGGAAATCACAGTGGACACAGTGTCCTCAAGGCTGAAGACCACTCAGCTTGTCATCAGTGCACAGTTCAAAAGCCAGCATTCATGATGTTATAGGGGTTCATTAGCGCACATGGCATGGGTGACATGCTGATCTGTGACGGCAACATTAATGCTGAAAGATACATGTTTTGGTAACATATGCTGTCCAGATGACGTCTATTTCAGGGAAGGCATTTATTATTTCAGCGAGACAATGACAAACCTCAATCTGCATATATTACAGCAGCATTGCTCCATATTAAAAGAGCCCGGGTGCTAAACTGCCCTGCCTGCAGTCCAGACCTGTCACTACTGAAAACATTTGGCGCATTATGAAATGAAAAATACAACAAACGAGCCCCCGGACTGTTGAGCAGTTGAAATCCTATATGAAACATTTCCTGCTTAAAACTACAGCAGTGTCTCCTCAGTTCCCAAATGCTTACAGAGTGTTGTTAAAAGAAAAGGTGATGAAACGCAGTGATAAACATGCCCCGTCTCAACTTTTTTGGAACGTGTTGTTGGCACCAAATTCAAAGTGGGTATGCATTTTTCAAAAAACAATACAAATTCAACATTTGATGTGTTGTTTTTGTAGTATTCTCCTTTAAAAATATGGTTTACATATCATTGCATTCTATTTTCATAAACATTCTGCACATTATGCCAACGTTTTTGGAAATGGGAGTGTAATTATATATATTACAGATTTATACGTTTTGCTATATATTAACTATACAGCAATAAAAGCTTAAATTATTAGCTTATGATTTATCAAGATGCTTACAGCACACAAACATTTTAGCAGAGCAGCTTTTTTGCATGTTGCAGGTTTCTGTGGTGTTGATTAACAAAACAATATACTGTGCTGCCCTAATTACATGCTTTTTTCATAATGGAATATAGAATTCAATACTGGAGGATATGAACACCATCCATTATACTGGTGTTTTCCGGTCCAAGTGCTGCTCACTGCTTTAACACACTTGATTCAGTTCATGGAGAACTTGATAATTTGCTAATAATGAGGTGTGTAAAAGCAGGAAAAACTAAACTGTGCAGCGCTGGGACTTCTCGAGATTTCCATTAGGAATCAGTGCACTATTGTAAAATGATTCAAATCAGCCAGTGGTGGATTTAATGTTAGTATACAGGAGCAGGATGCAGTATTATTCTCTTTTCAGCTCGAATGACTGTGTATATGCTAATTAATTGGTATGTCAAAAACTCATCATTACAATGATAAAAGAATTACATGCCATTTGATTATACCCTATTTTTTTTAATTTACAGACTTGGTATTGATTACAGCAATCAATACTGATTTTAAACCTAGCTAATACTCTGACTGATCAATCCAATAGTAAAAGGCTATTTCCCCTAGCCCCAATGTAGTTGGTCACCCAAACAATTGGTGTAGGTTTTTTTAGCTGTGCTGGAGCTATGAGGCCAATGAAGCTAATGTAACAGAAAGTTATATATACATTAATAAATAAATAAAGGTATCTGTAGAAGGCCAACGTCTGAACATCTAATATCACATATTGGAGCATAAGCAGACAGATATTATGCAAGGTAGGCAGATGCTCAAGGGTCATTTAGAGCTTTAAAATCTACCCTAAAAGATACACGTAGCTGCTGCAGTTCTTTCTAAATGGAAGTGATATTAGCTCTCTTTTTTGTTTTTGTTAGGATCTGTGCTGCTCTATTTTGTACAAGTTGTAGATGTATTTGTTTTCTTATCTCAGTAAAAAGGGCATTACAGTAATCAGCTGTACTTGGAACAAATGCAGGCACTGCTTAGCAATAAGAAGCTATTTTATTGTCTGCATTTACAGGCAGGATACAGCACAGCTCAGAATCTAAGACCACTCCCAGGTTTCATATTTAAGGTTTGGAACACAAAGCAAATCAAATCGTTGTCCTCTTTACTGTGCAAAAGCTTCCATTACTTGTTAGTTACATTAGCCTGTGAAATATTCATTTTATTTTTTACCCAGCTCGTCTAAAGCCAGTGCTGCCCAGAATCAACAAGAAGAATATCAGTGACCAGCATATGGCCAGGTCGTCCTGTGCACCCACACCCCTCCCGCCCGGCCTGTCAATCTTTCTGACATTACTAAGAATAGAAGGGAAGAGGTGAGCTAGAGGTTACTGATCCAGCTTCTTACAACTATCAATCAAGACGACCACTTTCAACCAGTCAATCAATCTTATACATCTTCACAATCAATCAACACACACACACCCACACATCGTTGCTGTCATGTTAAAAACTCATAACTGGATTTTCCCCATTTTTGAATTTACACTATTAGCAAATACCAGCTGCCATTTATGCTGTGTGGAAATTTCATGATAATTGTACCAATAAAAATGGCCAAAAATTCTTTACATTAGTTTTCCCATTTTTGTTGGCGATAAATAACAAAGCAAGGTGTGATCTGATAAAGTATTTTTCATTTATAATGTGTTGGTATAAGCAAACAATTCTGTGGAACACGCAGATCATAAACTTTCAGCTTTCATCACATTTGTATTTGTAGTTAGAAGAAATATAAGTAGGAATGTGTATCTGTATCAGACAGGTGTTCGGATCTGACTGACATTTGATTGATGATGTATGTACTGTACTCCAGAAGAGCAGAACATTTATGTGACGTCAGGCTGCTGTGCTAAAATCTCTGCATTTTATTCGTCATTATTGTATTCATAACTCTTTACAAGAAGGAGTAAGACATTTCTCCATAATTCTAATCCAGGCAGATGTGGTCCCAATTTTTATATGTTTATGCATCACCATCAGTACTGATTTTGGCAGTAATGTGTTTAAAATATCAAATATCAGGGCAGGCCCACAATTCTTACAGTACATCTCTAAATAATTTTAAAAGTTATTTTGGGCAAGTTAAAACATCTTTACATTTCTGCAACTTTTTCTTTTTTGTTTTATTCAATTGGGTTAATAGTTTTGCTATCCGTTGCCGATCAGAGGATGGTGGGTCCTCTTTTCAGTATTGGTTCATCACAAGGTTTCATCCACTTGCTTTTAGTCACCCTCTGCTTCCCTCAGCTTGCTCACTAAGGTCCTCTACCCAAATTTCTGTAAAGCTGCTTTGTAAAAATGGGAGTTGTAAAAAATGCTATGCAAATAAGTTTAAATTAAGCTGAACTAAATTTAATTCCATCAAACCCAACAGAGAAACAATGGCACTGTTGATGCAGAATGGAAATTGAATGTAAATGCAATCATGCAACTACGTAATGGCATTGAAAGAAAGGTAACTCTCTTCCTTCATCTATAAAGACAGCATTTCAGAGCTACAAGATTTCGTTTGTACAGTGACGACATACACGCATGACTGCAAGTAGATCCACAGGCACACACATATCCACATGTGCTCTGACTCAAAGTCACATTAACACTCCATGTCACCCACACGTACACTCCTGCACTTCGATGTCTATTTTAATCAAAGGCACCCATATATGCCTAATATATATGTACATGTAAATACACTTACACCAACAAGGCCTGCTGACAGAAGGCTAATGAAATATAAATACTGTACCAGCACACTCGCATGGACAAACATGCTGCAGATGCAGGCCATCATGTCGCCTGCAGGTCTAGAAATCTGAGCCTTAGACTTTAATCCTCCACTCAGAGACTACAGAGAGCTCACACACACAGGATTTGACTTGTCAGAGACTCCAATCCACATCGGCCTTTCTCTGAAGGAACAACCAAAGACAGCACGCCAGCAGAGGCAGAAAGAGAGACAGACAGAAAATGGAAAAAAAACAGAGAGGGAGAGATAGAGAGAGAAAGAAATATATATATATATATATATATATATATATATATATATATATATATATATAGAGAGAGAGAGAGAGAGAGAGAGAGAGAGAGAGAGAGAGAGAGAGGGAGGAAGGACTAAGCTAAGCCAAAGGCAGAAGACTAAGCCAAAGAAGGAAAAGATGGAGAGGGGATGATACTCATGGGCAATGTCAAAGCAAGAAACAAGCCTTCAGCAGCAGAAAGAGAGGAATAGAAAGAGGCGTGGAAAGAGTGGAAAGTGACATTTTCAGAGGTGAATAATAATATTACGAATGCCAAACTCTGCATCAGCAAGAAGACACAGAAAGCACAAGTCATAAACCTGTATTTACTCAAGTGTTTTGAAGAAGTGTGACCGGGGCACTGATTGGCGCTATAACATCGTTATAACAATGCTGTTATGGTGTAAAGCCTTCCTAGAAGAGTAGAGGATGTTACTGCAACAAGGGGTAGGGAGCTATGACTAAGTAAGGTGAATGAGAAGGAATGAGAAAAGGCATGGGAACGAGATTCTAATGAGTGGCCACAATTTAGTGATCTGATCATGTCTTACTAAGTCATAGCCATGCATTAGGATGTCATGGCCACAACTTAATTATCTCATTCCCATGCCCTGTTAAGTTGTGGCCACGCATTATTTTTATTTATACAGGATTTCACCAGAGGGGCTCTGTAATTTTCTGTTTAGGGACATTTTTCAAAGAAGAACCACAAACATTAATGTTTTTATTCTGATAATTAATGTTTTCCTGAAGTATCCTTGAATATAAATAAATGATTTTATAACTTCTGTTAAAAATTCTTACATTTCTAAGAGCCCTTAGTCAGTTCTCAAGTCTAAAGACTAGCCAGTCAAGTCCCAAAACTAATCCTTGAGGACTGGCAATTGCAGGTACAATGACCTTCACTATGTCATGCTAACCTATAATGCCTAACAGAGTGTGACAGGCCTACAATGGCTTCCAATGCATCTCCCACTCTCTTCCCTTCTCCCTCTGACTTTGTCCACGGCATCTCTCCACTTTTTGTCCAAACTCTCTTTCCATCAGCAGAAAAAAGGCCTGATCCTTTTCGTGGCACTAAGAAGGGAAATATCCCACTATAATTCCACACCTACACGTATCATTCTTTAATTGTCCCCATTTACAGCTGTAGTGGCAACTACCGTAGAAGCGAGCTGGTTTTTTAATTCAATAGTGAACATTAGCGGTTTGTGGGGAGAGATTAGACGTGAACATTAAGAGAGGAAGGAGCAGAGTCTGCCTGCGCTATTGTAGACTCTTAATTAAAACAGGAGAGAAATGCGGAGATCAGCAGAGGAAAAAAGTAGGCAGCCAATGAATGAAAAGGTTATAGCGGTCAGACAGACAGAGAGACAGAAGGAGAGAGAGGGAGAACCAGACTTGTTTGACGCTTCCTCTGCTATTGAAAAGCTGTGGGGGAAAGCTGCGTCTCTATAGGGTAGAGTTCTCACTGTGGGTGGCTGGCCACTTATAAAAAAACGAACGAATGAATAAATAAAAAAAATTAAGGAAGCCCTCTTAAAATCTTAACATATAGGCTAAAGTCTTTTTAATATACACTTTCCCCCTATATTCAGGATAATTCAGTTCCCAGATCCACCCTCTGGCCCCAAACCATCCCCTCTGTATCTACTGAAGATCTCAAACAAAAGTCAGGATGGGTAAAATGGCAGAAATATAACATCAAGACGTTTGCCATTTTCACCATTCACAATATGTTTCACAACATTGTCTTTCACTGAGGTTTATGAATGAACTGAAAAAGACACAATGCACCAGCAAAACAGCAGAGCACATTTTTAAAAAAGGATATAAAAACTGAGTGAAATTACTTTTCGGTGATATCATTTTTTTTGCAAATACTAATTAAGAAGGAGCAGGTGAAAAAAAATAAATGAGTGAAAAATAAATAAAATAAGGATAAAATAGGTCTTCATCCAAAGAGCTAATTGTTTCTAGGCAGTTTTTGCAGTTACTAATTGGTCTGTTTTGGCGGGGGGGGGGTTGGTAAGTGTTATAGAAGTACTGATGAAAGTGCGCTGTAACATCATCCACAATGATTACAAAGTCATATTGTCCAAACTCTTTGCAGCATAGCAAAATTAAATTGCTGCCATGTCTACCTGTTGAAAATAAGCTGGAGGATTTGCATCATTCAAAAGCACTTCTTATCAACCTAGCTCAGAAACATGAGGGTGGATGCAGCGTGAAACACAAACACATTCTCTTCAACCTTGTAAATGCTCAGAGGAATTCACACCCAATTTCACAGATGAAGACCTGATCTCTCCCGGTGAACATTTGACTCTTTTCTGCATGTTTGTAATTTATACACAGTTGTACAGCATTTCAGAAAGTCACAATTTGTTTAGACTGCAGGGTAAAAATATCCATATTTGCTTCCTTTATTTCATTTGATATGGGTAACATATATCCGTGCATAATCACTGGCTGAAATGACTGATCTAGCAAAATAAACAGAGCTGCCCAAGTGTGAAACATCAAATATACTGCCTGTAAATATATCTTTAAAATATTAAACAATATTTTTTAAAAATCACCTTTTCAATTCTGTATTTTTCCAGTCAAAATAGCCAGTAAGAGCTGTACAGTGCACACTGTCACTTGTCAAACCTTACACCAGTAGCTTTGAACAGATACATTTGAGAAAAAAGCAAAG